>NC_051862.1:104671168-104911168 GCF_015732765.1 Culex quinquefasciatus | reverse complement strand
ATTTTTGTATTTTTGTATTTTTGTATTTTTGTATTTTTGTATTTTTGTATTTTTGTATTTTTGTATTTTTGTATTTTTGTATTTTTGTATTTTTGTATTTTTGTATTTTTGTATTTTGTATTTTTGTATTTTTGTATTTTTGTATTTTTGTATTTTTGTATTTTGTATTTTTGTATTTTTGTATTTTGTATTTTTGTATTTTTGTATTTTTGTATTTTTGTATTTTTGTATTTTTGTATTTTTGTATTTTTGTATTTTTGTATTTTTGTATTTTTGTATTTTTGTATTTTTGTATTTTTGTATTTTTGTATTTTTGTATTTTTGTATTTTTGTATTTTTGTATTTTTGTATTTTTGTATTTTTGTATTTTTGTATTTTTGTATTTTTGTATTTTTGTATTTTTGTATTTTTGTATTTTTGTATTTTTGTATTTTTGTATTTTTGTATTTTTGTATTTTTGTATTTTTGTATTTTTGTATTTTTGTATTTTGTATTTTTGTATTTTTGTATTTTTGTATTTTTGTATTTTTGTATTTTTGTATTTTTGTATTTTTGTATTTTGTATTTTTGTATTTTGTATTTTTGTATTTTTGTATTTTTGTATTTTTGTATTTTTGTATTTTTGTATTTTGTATTTTTGTATTTTTGTATTTTTGTATTTTTGTATTTTTGTATTTTTGTATTTTTGTATTTTGTATTTTGTATTTTTGTATTTTTGTATTTTTGTATTTTGTATTTTTGTATTTTGTATTTTTGTATTTTTGTATTTTTGTATTTTTGTATTTTTGTATTTTTGTATTTTTGTATTTTTGTATTTTTGTATTTTTGTATTTTTGTATTTTTGTATTTTTGTATTTTGTATTTTTGTATTTTTGTATTTTTGTATTTTTGTATTTTTGTATTTTTGTATTTTTGTATTTTTGTATTTTTGTATTTTTGTATTTTTGTATTTTGTATTTTTGTATTTTTGTATTTTTGTATTTTTGTATTTTTGTATTTTTGTATTTTTGTATTTTTGTATTTTGTATTTTTGTATTTTTGTATTTTTGTATTTTTGTATTTTTGTATTTTTGTATTTTTGTATTTTTGTATTTTTGTATTTTGTATTTTTGTATTTTTGTATTTTTGTATTTTTGTATTTTTGTATTTTTGTATTTTTGTATTTTTGTATTTTTGTATTTTTGTATTTTGTATTTTTGTATTTTTGTATTTTTGTATTTTTGTATTTTGTATTTTTGTATTTTGTATTTTTGTATTTTTGTATTTTGTATTTTTGTATTTTTGTATTTTTGTATTTTTGTATTTTTGTATTTTTGTATTTTTGTATTTTTGTATTTTGTATTTTTGTATTTTGTATTTTTGTATTTTTGTATTTTTGTATTTTTGTATTTTTGTATTTTGTATTTTTGTATTTTTGTATTTTGTATTTTTGTATTTTTGTATTTTTGTATTTTTGTATTTTTGTATTTTGTATTTTTGTATTTTTGTATTTTTGTATTTTTGTATTTTTGTATTTTGTATTTTTGTATTTTTGTATTTTGTATTTTTGTATTTTGTATTTTTGTATTTTGTATTTTTGTATTTTTGTATTTTTGTATTTTGTATTTTTGTATTTTTGTATTTTTGTATTTTTGTATTTTTGTATTTTTGTATTTTGTATTTTTGTATTTTGTATTTTTGTATTTTTGTATTTTTGTATTTTTGTATTTTTGTATTTTTGTATTTTTGTATTTTTGTATTTTTGTATTTTGTATTTTTGTATTTTGTATTTTTGTATTTTTGTATTTTTGTATTTTTGTATTTTGTATTTTTGTATTTTTGTATTTTTGTATTTTTGTATTTTGTATTTTTGTATTTTTGTATTTTTGTATTTTTGTATTTTTGTATTTTTGTATTTTTGTATTTTTGTATTTTTGTATTTTTGTATTTTTGTATTTTTGTATTTTTGTATTTTGTATTTTTGTATTTTTGTATTTTTGTATTTTTGTATTTTTGTATTTTGTATTTTTGTATTTTTGTATTTTTGTATTTTTGTATTTTTGTATTTTTGTATTTTTGTATTTTTGTATTTTTGTATTTTGTATTTTTGTATTTTTGTATTTTTGTATTTTTGTATTTTTGTATTTTGTATTTTTGTATTTTTGTATTTTTGTATTTTTGTATTTTTGTATTTTTGTATTTTTGTATTTTTGTATTTTTGTATTTTTGTATTTTTGTATTTTTGTATTTTTGTATTTTTGTATTTTTGTATTTTTGTATTTTTGTATTTTTGTATTTTTGTATTTTTGTATTTTTGTATTTTTGTATTTTTGTATTTTTGTATTTTTGTATTTTTGTATTTTTGTATTTTTGTATTTTTGTATTTTTGTATTTTTGTATTTTTGTATTTTTGTATTTTTGTATTTTGTATTTTTGTATTTTGTATTTTTGTATTTTTGTATTTTTGTATTTTTGTATTTTTGTATTTTGTATTTTTGTATTTTTGTATTTTTGTATTTTTGTATTTTTGTATTTTTGTATTTTTGTATTTTTGTATTTTTGTATTTTTGTATTTTTGTATTTTTGTATTTTTGTATTTTTGTATTTTTGTATTTTTGTATTTTTGTATTTTTGTATTTTTGTATTTTTGTATTTTTGTATTTTTGTATTTTTGTATTTTTGTATTTTTGTATTTTTGTATTTTTGTATTTTTGTATTTTTGTATTTTTGTATTTTGTATTTTTGTATTTTTGTATTTTTGTATTTTTGTATTTTGTATTTTGTATTTTTGTATTTTTGTATTTTGTATTTTTGTATTTTTGTATTTTTGTATTTTTGTATTTTTGTATTTTTGTATTTTTGTATTTTTGTATTTTTGTATTTTTGTATTTTTGTATTTTTGTATTTTTGTATTTTGTATTTTTGTATTTTTGTATTTTTGTATTTTGTATTTTGTATTTTTGTATTTTTGTATTTTTGTATTTTTGTATTTTTGTATTTTTGTATTTTGTATTTTTGTATTTTTGTATTTTTGTATTTTGTATTTTTGTATTTTTGTATTTTGTATTTTTGTATTTTTGTATTTTTGTATTTTTGTATTTTTGTATTTTTGTATTTTTGTATTTTTGTATTTTTGTATTTTTGTATTTTTGTATTTTTGTATTTTTGTATTTTTGTATTTTTGTATTTTGTATTTTTGTATTTTGTATTTTTGTATTTTTGTATTTTTGTATTTTTGTATTTTTGTATTTTTGTATTTTTGTATTTTTGTATTTTTGTATTTTGTATTTTTGTATTTTTGTATTTTTGTATTTTTGTATTTTTGTATTTTTGTATTTTGTATTTTTGTATTTTTGTATTTTTGTATTTTTGTATTTTTGTATTTTTGTATTTTTGTATTTTTGTATTTTGTATTTTTGTATTTTTGTATTTTTGTATTTTTGTATTTTTGTATTTTTGTATTTTGTATTTTTGTATTTTTGTATTTTTGTATTTTTGTATTTTTGTATTTTTGTATTTTTGTATTTTTGTATTTTTGTATTTTTGTATTTTGTATTTTTGTATTTTTGTATTTTTGTATTTTTGTATTTTTGTATTTTTGTATTTTTGTATTTTTGTATTTTTGTATTTTTGTATTTTTGTATTTTGTATTTTTGTATTTTTGTATTTTGTATTTTTGTATTTTTGTATTTTTGTATTTTTGTATTTTTGTATTTTTGTATTTTTGTATTTTTGTATTTTTGTATTTTTGTATTTTTGTATTTTTGTATTTTTGTATTTTTGTATTTTTGTATTTTTGTATTTTGTATTTTGTATTTTTGTATTTTTGTATTTTTGTATTTTTGTATTTTGTATTTTTGTATTTTTGTATTTTTGTATTTTTGTATTTTTGTATTTTTGTATTTTTGTATTTTGTATTTTTGTATTTTTGTATTTTGTATTTTTGTATTTTTGTATTTTTGTATTTTGTATTTTGTATTTTGTATTTTTGTATTTTTGTATTTTTGTATTTTTGTATTTTGTATTTTTGTATTTTTGTATTTTTGTATTTTTGTATTTTTGTATTTTTGTATTTTTGTATTTTTGTATTTTTGTATTTTGTATTTTTGTATTTTTGTATTTTTGTATTTTTGTATTTTGTATTTTTGTATTTTTGTATTTTTGTATTTTTGTATTTTTGTATTTTTGTATTTTTGTATTTTTGTATTTTTGTATTTTTGTATTTTTGTATTTTTGTATTTTTGTATTTTGTATTTTTGTATTTTTGTATTTTTGTATTTTTGTATTTTTGTATTTTTGTATTTTTGTATTTTTGTATTTTGTATTTTGTATTTTGTATTTTTGTATTTTTGTATTTTTGTATTTTGTATTTTTGTATTTTTGTATTTTTGTATTTTTGTATTTTTGTATTTTGTATTTTTGTATTTTTGTATTTTTGTATTTTTGTATTTTTGTATTTTTGTATTTTGTATTTTTGTATTTTTGTATTTTTGTATTTTTGTATTTTTGTATTTTTGTATTTTTGTATTTTGTATTTTTGTATTTTTGTATTTTTGTATTTTTGTATTTTTGTATTTTGTATTTTGTATTTTTGTATTTTTGTATTTTTGTATTTTTGTATTTTTGTATTTTTGTATTTTTGTATTTTTGTATTTTTGTATTTTTGTATTTTTGTATTTTTGTATTTTTGTATTTTTGTATTTTTGTATTTTGTATTTTTGTATTTTTGTATTTTTGTATTTTTGTATTTTTGTATTTTTGTATTTTTGTATTTTTGTATTTTTGTATTTTTGTATTTTTGTATTTTGTATTTTTGTATTTTTGTATTTTTGTATTTTTGTATTTTGTATTTTTGTATTTTTGTATTTTTGTATTTTTGTATTTTTGTATTTTTGTATTTTTGTATTTTTGTATTTTTGTATTTTTGTATTTTTGTATTTTTGTATTTTTGTATTTTGTATTTTTGTATTTTTGTATTTTTGTATTTTTGTATTTTTGTATTTTGTATTTTTGTATTTTTGTATTTTTGTATTTTTGTATTTTTGTATTTTTGTATTTTTGTATTTTTGTATTTTTGTATTTTTGTATTTTTGTATTTTGTATTTTTGTATTTTTGTATTTTGTATTTTTGTATTTTGTATTTTTGTATTTTTGTATTTTTGTATTTTGTATTTTTGTATTTTTGTATTTTTGTATTTTTGTATTTTTGTATTTTTGTATTTTTGTATTTTTGTATTTTTGTATTTTGTATTTTTGTATTTTGTATTTTGTATTTTGTATTTTTGTATTTTTGTATTTTTGTATTTTTGTATTTTGTATTTTGTATTTTTGTATTTTGTATTTTTGTATTTTTGTATTTTTGTATTTTTGTATTTTTGTATTTTTGTATTTTTGTATTTTGTATTTTTGTATTTTTGTATTTTTGTATTTTTGTATTTTTGTATTTTTGTATTTTTGTATTTTTGTATTTTTGTATTTTTGTATTTTTGTATTTTGTATTTTTGTATTTTTGTATTTTGTATTTTTGTATTTTTGTATTTTTGTATTTTTGTATTTTTGTATTTTTGTATTTTTGTATTTTTGTATTTTTGTATTTTTGTATTTTTGTATTTTTGTATTTTTGTATTTTTGTATTTTTGTATTTTTGTATTTTGTATTTTTGTATTTTTGTATTTTGTATTTTTGTATTTTTGTATTTTTGTATTTTTGTATTTTTGTATTTTTGTATTTTTGTATTTTTGTATTTTTGTATTTTTGTATTTTTGTATTTTTGTATTTTTGTATTTTTGTATTTTGTATTTTTGTATTTTTGTATTTTTGTATTTTTGTATTTTTGTATTTTTGTATTTTTGTATTTTTGTATTTTTGTATTTTTGTATTTTTGTATTTTTGTATTTTTGTATTTTTGTATTTTTGTATTTTTGTATTTTTGTATTTTTGTATTTTGTATTTTTGTATTTTTGTATTTTTGTATTTTTGTATTTTTGTATTTTGTATTTTTGTATTTTTGTATTTTTGTATTTTGTATTTTTGTATTTTTGTATTTTGTATTTTTGTATTTTTGTATTTTTGTATTTTGTATTTTTGTATTTTTGTATTTTTGTATTTTTGTATTTTGTATTTTTGTATTTTTGTATTTTTGTATTTTTGTATTTTTGTATTTTTGTATTTTTGTATTTTTGTATTTTGTATTTTGTATTTTTGTATTTTTGTATTTTTGTATTTTTGTATTTTTGTATTTTTGTATTTTTGTATTTTTGTATTTTTGTATTTTTGTATTTTTGTATTTTTGTATTTTTGTATTTTTGTATTTTTGTATTTTTGTATTTTTGTATTTTTGTATTTTTGTATTTTTGTATTTTGTATTTTTGTATTTTTGTATTTTTGTATTTTGTATTTTGTATTTTTGTATTTTGTATTTTTGTATTTTTGTATTTTTGTATTTTTGTATTTTTGTATTTTTGTATTTTGTATTTTTGTATTTTTGTATTTTTGTATTTTTGTATTTTTGTATTTTTGTATTTTTGTATTTTTGTATTTTTGTATTTTTGTATTTTTGTATTTTTGTATTTTTGTATTTTTGTATTTTTGAATTTTTGTATTTTGTATTATTTACAAGGACACAAACTTACAACGCAACGTAGTACGAGACACATCTAAGCTAAACACACTGGACACTTTGTTAAACGCTCTTTTAAGTCCGTTGATGGCACCATTCGCGCTCTAGTTGGTGCGACGAAACGGAACTTCGAGAGCTGGCGTGTGGCGTAGTTGACGGGTAGGCAAAATTTTGTTCTACTAAAAGTGGTCCGTTTCGATGAGAAGCATCGATGAACCTCATGAATTAAATTATGCAGACCTCTGCAATTCTTCATGACTTTCCGTATGGTGTAGTGAGTACACCTCAAAATCGGAAGTCATGGGTTCGAACCGTTGTCGTGAAACTTTAAATTATGTTATTGGAATATCAAAATTATGTTCCTCAAACATTCTCAAAATGTTGGTCAATAATGAGAAGGTCGAATTCTCCATTGAGCAAACATGCCAATGAATTTGGTTAAGCCACACCCTCAATTTCCCCTGTGTAATAACATCACACATTCATAATTGAAAGCTTAACCATTTTTTGATTGCCTAACAATTGGCGAAATTTAATAAAGGGCTTTTCAGGTGAGGATGACTCATGATCCACACCTGTACATAAGCTTAATTATTTGTCGCGCAACGCGAGTCGACGGGTAAAATTATTTATGCTTGCGTAAGCGCGCATGGTCAGAACTGTGGTGAGGATCGAAAAATGGACAAATTTAATGATTTAAATTTGAGGTCGCTGCACCGGTTTCAAAAGTCGTCATAACTCGAGGAGTTTACAGCAAGACCGACTGCGTATCACATTAGCGTGCACAGGGTGGGGCAACATGGGGCAGTTGGCCCACCATCCTCAGAAATTCGTTCTAAAATTGCCAAGGGGGTGTCCATAAACGACGAAATATTCAAAACGCCCACCTTCCTTGAGGATCTGGGCACGCTAGTGGCGTATCATGGAAAGTATATTCCATGATCATACTGCATTATCTACAGTTGATATTGAGCTGTTAGTGGTAGTTTTTTTGGACTTTGCAAAAATTTCGAAAATTTTACCCGAACATTATGAAATGATTATTTTGACTTTTTTTCAAATTTTGCTGGACTTAGCTAAATTTGCAGTCACTGATAGAATTTTTAATTTCCGACATTTAGAATAATTTTCATATGCTCTCAACATGAGCTGATATTTAAAGGTTTAGTTTTATGTATGCTGGACTTTGAAATTTTTGCGTATATTTTTGAATTCTTTACTTTTTAGCATACCGGCGCCGGCCACGACCAGTGGTAGGGTCACAGGGAAGTGGATGGGAATGTTAGTCCGATACTTGAGTGATAGAGACCGCCCAATCGACTGCTTCTCCGACAAAGTATCACATGAGTTTTGAGGGGGTTAGTAGATGGGTATGAGGTCAGGATTCACGAGTGGCAGTGATGTGACCATGAGCATTTTGTTTATCGGTTGAATTTTTTTAAATCTTAGGCAGCCGGCTGCGGAAAGATAGATAATTGATTATTTAAAATAGTTTATTTTTATCGTACGCGTGCCAGCCGAGCAGTAGTGCTATGGGCTGGACTTATCAGTATATTTTTACTGTTTTTACCATTTAGATAACGCGAGCAAATTTCAAAAATAGTAAATAAATGACGCTTTACTCTTCATAAAATCGATAGTTTGATGAGTTAATACTAAAACTGAATGTTGGAATAAATTTTTACGATCATTTACGACGAAAATTATCGCGAGAAAACAGGACTGCGCGTCCCCAGAAGCACTGCACTTATGAAGGCATTATTCGATTATTATGACCAATCACCCCATGCACACAAACAGCGACACAAAAGAGACGAAAATTATCGCGAGAAAACAGGACTGCGCGTCCTCAGAAGCACTTCACTTATGAAGGCATTATTTAATTATTATGACCAATCACCCCATGCACACGAACAGCGACACAAAAGAGACAAAAATTATCACGAGAAAACAGGACTGCGCGTCCTCAGAAGCACTTCACTTATGAAGGCATTATTTAATTATTATGACCAATCACCCCATGCACACAAACAGCGACACAAAAGAGACGTAACATCGCGAGAAAACAGGACTGCGCGTCCACAGAAGCACTTCACTTATGAAGATTTTTGAATTCATTACTTTTTACAGAAAAAGCATTTTTTTGAGACTGTCCCTCACAAAACGTCTTCATTGAAATTTTGAAATTCCAAAGTCGGTTTTTAATAATTATTGTTATACCCCCTACAAAAATCGTAGGAAAATTTACCCGGTGTCAGGACCATATCGTTCCCGAATGAGGCTGTGAACCTTTCCGAACTTAGACAAAACACTGACCAAGTCCTTGTCACAGAGTAACCCAGAGTGACCAGTCCGAAGAAATGTCATTTCATTTTTTGGCTCCATAAGGTTTGCTGGTAGCAGGCGTGCGATGTACCTGCGATGTACCACCAAGTTGAACCAAGAATCAAGAGGCAGTGGGAACTCTGTCTTACTCTGTGTCCTTGTCCTCGATTTCCCACCACATATGCGAATATATTTGTAGTCGCCCCGAGCTGCTGCTAATGTAACTTTAACACTTTTGCCGTTCTCATACTAAGGGCATCTCCACCGCAGAGATCTAATTGCGTGGCAAACCTATCGGTTGGATCCCCAGTTTTAGCTTTGCTCCGTACCTAATGCACGTTTCCGCACCGCTGGGAGCTAATTTGGCTACTGAATCAAGCCCACCGCGGGGATCTAATTTATTCATATTCAAATTCTAGCTATTTTGTTGATCAACATCAATGAAACTATATTCTAGCATGATAAAACAAACTTCTTATTGCATTATATGTCCAAATTGATTGCGTATTTCAATAAAATATCATTTTCAAAATTTTAAAAGAGTTCATCCGATTTGCTCCCTCCGACCGCGGGTAGCAAAGCTAAAGCTAAATTAGCATTCGAGTTCATTCAGCGAAGAAAAAGTTCATCGGGGATCCGTCGAGTAGTCAAGATAGGTGCTCGAGAAGTCCCCGAGCTGTGGGTGGCAAATTTTTTCAGCGATTTTTTGAATTATTTGTATTTGTTTTGGTTGTTGTTTTTGTCTTCAACAATGACATAGTTGCAAAAGGGGGCATTTGAACAAAAAAAAAAACCAAAAGAAATAAAATTTTAGTTTAAGTAAATAAATGAAGATGATAATGAAGATGCATTTAATTTGAATATCAAATTTGAGTGAATATTAAAGAAATCCGGAGTTTGGTTCAAAACGACTTATATTTAAATTTAAAAATTGTGGGAAAAAATTTGCGTGGCCGAATGGTTACGTTGTCAAGCGGACGATTCTGGGTTCGATTCCCATCTGCTCCAACCTTCCATCGGATGAGGAAGTAAAACGTCGGTCCCGGCCTTAGTTGTTGTTAGGCCGTTAAGTCATTCCAGGGGGTCGTGCATAAACCACGTGGCCTCCTTAGGGGGGGAGGTGGTCCGAAATCCGACCGAAAAAAACCATGAAAAGCCATGGGTGGAGAGGGGGGAGAGGGGGGGGGGGGTCGACGGCTGACCACGTGGCCTTTCAAAAAAAATCTTTCTTAAAAAAAAAACAAAAAATACGCGCTTTGAGTTTACTTATATGCATACATTCTTTGTTACACTTCAAAACCATACAATTATTGTGTTTAGAATTATTACTTATATTTCAATGTCACAGTATTTTCCAATTCAATATTTAATTATATATTTCGGCAGATTCATATCAATACTTTGAGCCTGTTGTTGAATGAACACTTTTTAATACTCATGTTACTACGTCTTACAAAAGTTTAATAGCTGTTAAAAAATGAAGTGACAGTATCCAAAGTTAATATACCCTCAAAAATGCGTACCAAAATGCAAACAAAATTTCATTTTTTTTGTTGATGGTATCTAGCTAAAAATGTGCTTGCAAATTTGCATTGAAAGTGATGTAGTCTTCGATAGTTCTATTTTCGAACAGCTTAAAAAATAAATATTGCTGACAATATGATAAGATTTTCGTAACAAGGCAAAAGACTAAATATGTATTATAAATGAAGTGTCTAAAAATGATTCACTGCGAAAAAAAAATATTTTCAAAATCTTAGATCTTAACTAATTACCGTAGCTGGTTCTATAAGTGATCGAAGAATTTTTATCGAAAGATTTCCTTTTGACACTTAAAACAAACTCAAGATATCTTGTATCTCATGCAATATTTTTTTAAGTAAAAAGAAACTAAAAACCCCAATTTCAGGATTATCGCGCAAAATTTCAGTTTCACTACCTCATTTGCAAGTGAAACGTCTAACACTAAAAAATAACCAGTAACGAAAAAACGAACGATACATACTTTAAGATTCACCAAAAAATTGGATGAATATTTTGGTCTAATAAGTATTCCTCATTTCATGGTTTACACAATTCGGATTGTTATATTACATAACATTTCATACAATACACGTTTACTATCCATCGACAAAGTTGTAGGTATTTTATTTTTAGTTTTTTTTAAATGTTAATAGGGACCATCTGTTGAGTCAAAGAGAAACATGGGCAAACATTTTAGATTTTTAGAGAAAAAAAAACGAGCTTAAAGTAAACATTGTTTTTGTTTCTTAATTAATTTAAAGATTAAAAAAATAGGGGCCAAATGGTAATTTATTTTGATAAATGGTAATTTATTTTGCTGATTTTTTATTTCACTTTTTGTCACTAAAATATGATTTGCAAAAAAAACTATTTTTTATTTTTTTAAATTTTGACAGTTTTTCAGAAATTTCTAGAACGGGCAAAAAATCTTTGTTTGAGTTATTAATTTTTGAATCATTACTGATTTAAAAAAATCGAAATATTGACCGCAACTTAATTTCAACTTAATTTATCGATGTAAAATCGAATTTGCAATTTTTATAAAGTGCACCGTTTTCAAGTTATAGCGATTTTATGTCAAAATCAAAAAAAAATCAAACCATCCATATTTACGACCCCCGGGTCTTTTGTGGTCTCTATTGCAAGTTTCTGCTCGAACCTAGGAGACCGAAGGCTTGAATGGGGAGAGCACCCAAACCTCTTTCTACTCCAAGGAACCTTCCACCCCAGTGTTTGAACTGACGACCTTTGGATTGCGAGTCCAACCGCCGCCAGCGATTCCACCGGACCAGGCTTGGTTTGGTGTGTTGTTTGTACTTATGGCATGGAGACGACTCCTACACCTGGAATGACTTACCGGCCTAACAACAACCAAGGCCGGGACCGACGTTTTACTTCATCATCCGATAGAAGGTTGGAGCAGATGGGAATCGAACCCAGAATCATCCGCTTACAAAGCGGACAGCGTAACCATTCGGCTAAGCCTGCTACCAGCGATTTTATGTAACTTTTTTAAAAATAGTTGCAGTTATTTATTTAAAAAAATTAGTGCCCATGTTAGCCCACTTTTGAAAAACATATTTTTGAAGTGCTGAGAAAATTCTTTATATTTTGCTTTTTTTTAACTTTGTTGCTGAGATATTGCCATGCAAATATTTAAAAACAGAAAAATTGATGTTTACTAAGTCTCACCCAAACAACCCATAATTTTCTTATGTCGATATCTCAACAACTAATGGTGCGATTTTCAATGTTTATAAATAAAACTTTAGTGAAATTTTTCGAAATCAATATTTTTCAAAAAAAAATATATTAAGACTAACATTTCAAAAGGTCGTAATATTGAATGTTTGTCCCTGTCTCTGATTCTTGTATGGAGAAAAAAAATACACAGCTCGACTTTTTTTTGGACACACTGAATCATTGGAATCAATCATGCTTAATTAAAAAAAAAAGTTGCTTTAGTTTGGTTTTTATGAATCGTTGGAATAAAATAAATATTCATAACTAAATATTTTCCTTAAAATAAAATGAAAATATTTTTTCCCTGAAACAAAACTTTTTACTTTTTTATTTATAATTTTGATTTTATGAAAATATATAAAAGTGCATTTTAATTAAATCATGAATGCTGTTTAATAACAAAATAGCTTTAATTCCTAAAGCATATTTATTCTGGATGCTATTAATTGCACTGCAATTCCATAATTTTGAATACATATGTTTTACTAAGTTGCTTGTTTTGTTGAGAGTTTTTTTTTACTTTCTGTACACAGAAAAAAAATGATGGTAATATTCATCAGGAAATGGTGACAGATTTTGTGGCAAAAAAAAAAAATGATAAATTTTACCCCAGAAAATGATGAATTTTCATCAGTTTTTGATGAATATTCATCAGGTTTACATTTTTACACATTTTTTATGTAATATTACTCAAAAAAAGAGGTAATATTCAACCTACCAAATTTTCAACATTCCAAAATTCAACTTTTTTTTTCTGTGTACCATTTCAATAAATTGTTATACTTTTATTATTTACCTTAATCTTTGTGATGCCATACTTTTTTCACACTTTTAAGTGAATTTCTGTTTTTTTTTTTATATATATATATTATTAAATTAGTTTTAATGGTGTTACAGAACCTACACAAATTAAAATGTTTTCTATTTGACCCAATGTCACCCCCTCTAAAGGGTGAGTTTGAGTTAATTTTAAAACGATTGGCATTTATGAATGGTGAGATTATACTAGGCATATTCTGGGAAAATGTTGGTAAATCATTCAGGAACATTCCCCAACATTATTTATTTCGATATAATTTGGAATGTTGGACAAGGAAAGAGAAAGAAGTCGGATGTGCATTACACGTCGTCGCGTTGCTTGGAAAAAAATGCGAAAAATTAGTGAAAATTAAGCTGAACCCAAACCTAATTGGTGTCATTCGTTTCATAACGATGTTATCCATCCGGAGGTGGTAAAGTTTAGTTGGAAAAAGTGTTTTTAAAGTGATTTTCAATAAATTAGTTTTCAATTTCGGTCGCGGTGTTTGACATTTCGAAGGAGGAAAAAATGAGAGTAAGAGTGAGAGCGAACCCACACACGTTCCTTGGACAAGAGCGAGCAGCGGTGAATGGCATTCTCTGAGTGCATATTTGGTTGGAAGATGACGCCGCCGGCTGAATATTTGCTTGGGGTTTACACAGTGTTTACAATTAAAGTGTGTGTAATTGTTCAGAGTGGGCTTAACGGTGTTCTAGGTTCGAGCAAGCGATTCTATTTATTCCTCGTCCCGTCTCGAATCTGGGAACGTGTGTGAAAAGAAGAGAAAGAGAGAGAGAGAGGCCAAAACGGACGAACGTCACGTCACAAGCGTCACTTTGACTAGTGTGTTTTCTGTCGATTCACAGACTTTTTGTATTTGTGGCAGATTTCTGCTGTTTAGGGGAGAGGAGTGTATTTTGTATTAGAAATGGGGATAGTCAAAGAATGTGTTATTTGTGCAACGAAAAAAAAGGAATCTGGTGTACGACGTGCTCTGCCTTTTTTGTGAGAAAAGTGGGAATGTGATTAAATGAGTCAGTTCCGCGATTAGAAACGAGTTGCGCATTGAAATGGAGTCTTCGTGGGGATGGGGAAAAACGAGGGGCGTGAAACTGGGCTTAATATATTTAATTGTCACATTGAATGTATTAAGGAATTAAATTCCGCTTGCCAACTACCATTTGACAGCGCCCAACCTACTTTGTCGAAAACATTGATTTGTTTTGCGTCTCCTTCATGCATTCGTCTGTCAAATTTGTGTTGGTTTGTTTTTGGTAAAAAAATGTGCCGATGCCAGTCGTTCTTTTATTTCAAATTTGTTTTAAAGACAGTTTCTGGAAGGAATTAGTCGATCCCGGTTGCCTGATGCTGCAAAAGGTGGTCCATTCTCCAATGTGAATTTAATGTTCATCAAAAGTATGAACCTCATTCTCTCGGAGAAATTGCAGCTTCCTTAAAGACATAACGATGACCGTGTTCATCTACACTTCCTGCCGGGCCTGTTTACCGCAGGGGAACATCCTTCAATCCTACCGGTGGAGGTTATTTCGGGTAATATTGACACCAGATATTTATTTTTCAAGTCATTTTTTAATTTAACAAAATACGTAACGAGGCTGCATTTTACCTTTTGCCTCGCCGGAAACGCCTACACCGAGAAGATCCTGAGCTCAGTCGGTATCGAGGCCGACTCGACCCGCGTCAACAAGGTGGTTAACGAGATAAAGGTCAAGTCCGTCGAGGAACTGATCGCTTCCGGTCGCGAGATGCCGTCCGGTGGTGCTGCCCGACCGCTGCCGCCGAGGAGAAGAAGGAGGAAATGACAACATGGGCTTCAGTCTCTTCGAATAAGGGATTTCCCCGTGGCCGGATGGCTCCTGGCGGTTGCGCTGGCGTTTTTGCCAGCACGGCACTGTGTCGTGCAGTCGTTTCGGAAGTGTGCTAACTATTTATTTTTATGAAATAAATGCAACAAAATAAATGGAAAAGAAAGAAAGATGCATCGGCACATACATAAAAGTGCAATTATTTTTTCGAATTTTTTATTTGGCTGCGTGTTGATACTTTTGGCTTTGAGTTTCTTGAATAAAAAAAAAATAAAAAAAACTATCTTCTGCTTGTGTTTATGCTTCCCACGATCAGCTGGTCGTTCATGATTGTTTGACATCACGACGTCGGCTGAGAAGACCAGATCCTCAAGGATGGCATCGTCCTCCGGGAACAGGGGCCGGGTCGTATGACATCGCAGCGAGTGTTGGGAAAGCAACAGTAAGCTTCACATCGACGAAACAAGCCGGCAGCTGGAGACATTTCTGACAGGCCTCCTGGTACTTGGGGGGAATGGCGGTGAAAAGACAGGTCCCAAATTTTGGTCTGTGGATGGCGATAGCGAAATTAGTAACTGCTTCTTCACCATCTTTTCAATAATCTTACATCCAACGTGGCATTTCTCGGCTGACATGGACTGAATTGTTGAATGCGTCCGCCAGCAGAAACCGTTTCTGATATGACGCCTTGAAGAGTTGATCGTTCACTGTGGGTGCAGAGAAAACAAAGTTATGAGCTGCATTTTCACCAAATTTTCAAAAACTACCTTCATCTTGACGTGCATCAGGTCGACCGAAGAGAGCGCTGTGATCGATGATTTCTTCTAGCGCGTCGTTGCTGGCCGGTAAAGTCCGATTCCTGTTGTCGGGCTGGCAGGATTTCTTCCGGCGGCAGAACATCACTTGCGACCTCGCTTGCGACAAGTACTATAGCAAGTCCACGTCCTCGTCCACGTCGATAGCGTCGATGGAAGAAGCAGCCGGAACGTGATCGCACAGGGAAGATAACACGCAGACGGTACACTTGAGCATGTTGTTCCGCTCGGATATGGTATGGTTGGTGTGTGGTTCCCCCATCGAGCACGCCGACAAAGTTTTCTCCCGCTTGCGGCTCAACAAAAACAACAACAACAATTGTGCGCAATATCGAACTGTCAAATCAATGTGGTGTAAAAATAGGTGGCGATGTTTTGATCGTAAACAATCGTTAATTTCTCGTTAATTAATTAATTTCAGCAGTTAATTAATTAAATTATTAAATTTTTTACTACTGTCCCGCCCCTCGGGGAAAAAGGTGTTCTAATGATGAATCGGAGATAACAAGCAGCGACATTAGGAAAGAGATTGTTGATGATGCTACCGGATCAAGAGGAGTCGAAAGCGATTTAATAGGGAGCTGATCCTTTTTGCTGCAAATTTGGTGAGATCAAACCGTTATAAAACTTGTACTTGTCAAACACATTTACAAATTAAATAATACACTACAGACATTCACACTCACTCCAACATACATACAATTCATTGAATTCATAAACAACGCAACTATTGTCATCGACCCGGCCCTATTGAATACCCCTATATTACACTTAAATATGCTGATTTACTCATTACAACAAAAAGTTAACATATTAACTAGGTATACTTTTTCAATCGGTCGTTTTAATTTAGCTTCTACATCTTACATTTAAATAAAACAAATATACCTATAAATAATGAATGTTCACTCCGCATCGCTGTAATAGTTTAAAATCAAGATTCCAATTATGCGTTAAATCATTTCAAACCTCGAATTTCGCTTAAACATAAAATAATTTAAAGAAAAATATAAACTTCTCTGTACTCTTACAGTCGGTAGCTTGAGTTTAACAGCAGACATGTTAAAACTGTGTTTAATCAGCATTGCTTTCACCTGAATTTCCTCATTTTTTTGTAACAGTCAATTTATTCATGCACGGCTTCGTCGCGTTGTTTCTGCCGTGGTTTAAAATATAAAAAATATAAATCATGCATCTTTAACACTATACAATCACAAGTATAAGTTTAATAATAAAAAAACTAACTCTACTTGATTCGCCCGCAATACCTTTCGGGGTATATCCTAGGGTTCTACCTCTCCTACTAAAAAAAACATCTACACTAAAACCCCGGTTTACGCTCAGGCGTTACGCTTTGTATTTCGTCGATTTCTCTGGAACGACGCAATATTTTTGCAATCTTTTTAAAGCGATTTATAGGTCTTGTGCAGATCTACAAATTGCTTTCAAAAGAATGTAAAAACATTACACTGTTTTCGAGAAATTAACCAAACAAAAAGCGTAACGCCTGCGCGTAAACGGGGGTTTTAGTGTATACCACTAAGGTGACGTAGGGGTCCCTGCGCACTTTTAGATAGGTGTTTACTAACATTCCTTCATTTCCCCGAGGATAGCTTGGACCCGGCGTGGACCCCCTTATGCCCTGGGCTGTATTACACACTCGTATTGAATCAGTGCAAAAACAATTTTTACTATTTGCTCTTCGTAAACTAGGGTGGACAGTGTTTCCTCTTCCTTCGTATATTGCACGATGTATGTTAATAAGCTTAGAAACACTTGTAAAGCGTCGTGAATTCGCTTCTCTCTCGTTCGTAAATGATCTTATTGCAAACCGAATTAATTCTCCAGAGTTGTTACAAACATTAAATTTCTATGAACCCACACGCGTATTGAGAACACGTGAGCCTTTCGCATTGCATTTTCGCAGAACTGACTACGCTAAACACGGGCCCATGAATAGAATGATGGAAACTTATAACAAATATAATAACATAATCGATTTCACAATGACAAAATCCACCATGAAAAAACAGTTCTACAATCAAAGATAGATGTTCCCCCCTTGTAATTAGAAACTAAGCAACGATCATGTAGTCTACGTATGTTTGACGAATAAATAAATAAATAAATAAATAAATAAACATCAAAAGATGAAGACATGGTATCTCCCGTGTTGGATTATTGTTCCGGATGAGGGTCTAACACAACCATACCAAACAGTGGGATAAGCGTTGTGGAGCCTTCCGGTGGTGGGGCGTCCTCCAAATGCTAATGCTAATGCTAATATAATTTGGAATGTTTTTATTGTGTTGAAATAACAACAGTAATATCGTTTTTTGACCAAAAGTCACCACCACTGACGGTATATCATTTGTGGATAAACATTTTTCAATTCAATTTATTTTATTAGTAAATAATCAATTAACAATTCCGTATTTCTTATAACCTAATAGAGTTTTGGAGTTCCTTTCAACTATGATTTGAACTATAATTCATTTTGATGTAATTGGATATTCTAACTGTTGGATCCGGCCGCGACCCGTCTTAACGCGGTGCACACCACAAGGACCAGACGATTACGGACAGAAACAAACAAATTAAAACAAGGTTCTTTACTAGAACTAACAAACGAACGACTACATTTATTCACGAACAACGAAAGAATCAACAAAACATAACAACACTTTAAAATGACAGATCACATCTATGCGCTGTCACGGCATCAACCAGTGACAGCTATGCTGCAACTGGAGAGCCCAGCGGCGCGCAGAGTGCACGAATAGACTCGGCTTTCTGTGTACACTCTCGCAGTGTTGCCGTCCACAACATCTCCCCTCTAAATTCCGAAGGTCAACTTCCGGACTCGACTCGGGTTCTCCGGACCAGGAAGAACAGCGAGGAGATCTGACCCGCTCAGGAAACGGTGAACCCAATCTACGCAGCAATGGTTCACGCTTCGACGGACTGGCGCCACAAACTTCCATCTTGTTCTTGGGCGCAGACGAGGTCGATGAGAGCGAAACAGCTTCTTTATTCTCGCTCTCCGAATGGCTCTTTTGTGGTGTAGGACGAATGTCGGCACATCCCGGCTTATAAACACCGCGGGATCTTGGCCGAAGACGACTTCATCTCTTCTGGCGAACTTCAACTTCTCAGCAAGGAACATTCCGACGGATTGTCGACGACTGCTGCATGCTGCGTGACCGCAAAACTTATCTTGGAGCGACGAGCTACTCCCAGTCCCCGGTTCATCGGTGATCACGGTGACGATGCGCGTGGTTTCTGCCAGGCGTCGAGGAAATCCGTTCGCCTCGACCTGCGACCGTTCCAGCTGCATGCTCACCGTGTCTTCTTCTTCCTGCCTCCCCCTCTCAGTTACTAACGGCTCCATACAGCTGCACTCCATGCCGAGCTGTGCCGTATCTACTTCCGGGGAGCAAGGATCGATCTTCCCAACGTGCTGCGTAGCGAGAAGTCGCTCACACTCGTACCGCAGCTCTCCACCTTCTTCAGGTACCAAGTCGTCACGGCTCGTTGATTCCACCGGCAAGGTCTCCAAACCTCCGGTCAACGCCAAACTCGACACGCACCAATCGAAGAATATCTCCTGCAGAGACACCATCATCTGCGAGAAGTCGTCGTTCTGCTGCTGAATCAGCTGCATCATGGCCAAATTGTGCCGCTGCATAATTTCTTGCAGCTCGAATTCACCGCTCATCACCTGCGCTGCCGCTGCATTCTCGGGTGATGACGGATAAGGGAGAGGAATTTCGCACCACTGCTGGGCCGGGAAAACAGGTTGCCGCTGCGACTGTTGAGCCGGGACACCATCAAGCTCACCATTTTGTTGCTGCTGATGAGTCCGCTGCACGTCGCCATCGCGCTCTGGACCGTTTTCCGCCATGGTCGATTTCACCTCCTCAAAACGCGCGGGTGCCGGGACGAGCGAACGATTTTGCTCTCCGGCCAAATCCGGCTAAAATCCTCGTCGCCACTGTTGGATCCGGCCGCGACCCGTCTTAACGCGGTCCACACCACAAGGACCAGACGATTACGGACAGAAACAAACAAATTAAAACAAGGTTCTTTACTAGAACTAACAAACGAACGACTACATTTATTCACGAACAACGAAAGAATCAACAAAACATAACAACACTTTAAAATGACAGATCACATCTATGCGCTGTCACGGCATCAACCAGTGACAGCTATGCTGCAACTGGAGAGCCCAGCGGCGCGCAGAGTGCACGAATAGACTCGGCTTTCTGTGTACACTCTCGCAGTGTTGCCGTCCACAACACTAACAATGGATTTGGCAAGAGAAGGAAAAATTAAAAAAAAACCTTCTAGATTTACTAAGGAAAAGGATAGAAATAGAAAAGCTTATAACTAAATCACAGTATGTTTTGTCTATTGACGTCGAAAAGCTTCACTGGACAAGGCAGCTTATCCGTTGTAGATGTACTTCATCATCAGCTCACTGAGAGCTTGGAATTGTTCTGCCTTGTTTCGGCAGGCACGAAAGCGCGTGAGCATCTCTCCAGCAAGGGCGAAAAACTCAGGAAGCGTGAAGACCGGTAACATCAGCTTGTCCCGGGGGAGAACCGCCCCCAGAAGCGGCTACTCTAGCGAACGAACCTCCCCAACCAGGAGGGAACGCTGGGTTGGTCGATGGAACCGCTCCGCCGCCAGCTGCTGCAGCGTTCGAGCTCGAAGTCTTCGGAGGTTGGCGGGACGCTGGCGCTTTCTTCTTCTTGTCCTGCTCCTCGAGGTACTTTTTCCGCGCGGCACAGCCACGGAAATTCGCCATGTGGTTTCCACCACAGTTCGCGCACTTGACGCGCGCTTTGTGCTGCTGGGCGTTTTCCCCCAGCTGGTCTTTCCGCGGAAGATTGCACTATGGTACATTGGGTGGCCAAGTTTCAAAAAAGTGACCTTCTCCAAATTTTTTTGGTATTTTTTTCTCGAAAGTAAACATTCTAACTAAGAAAAATCCAAATTTTCAAAGCTCTAAGTTTGTTCATTACGGAGATACGCAAGCTGAAAGTCAAAAAATGGAGTAAAAAACTAGCGTTTTTCGTAAAAAAGGCTGATTGTTTAATTTTAACATAGCTCAGCCATTTTAAATATTTTATTAGGACAATTATACATCGTTGGAAAGGTAATGAGATAACCTTTGAAACTATTAATAGATAAAATGTTGTTTCCAAACCAAAAACTGAAGTTTTCATTGAATAACTGAAGCATGTTTTTGACAAAACTTTTTTTTTTGTGTTTGTTAATCGAGTACTTTTTTTGCTAACCGATGCTAAACATGAAACTAAGACTGGTTGCAACGTGAAGTTTTATAATTGTTTCAAATTGCGAGCAGTTTTAAATTTTTAGAACTGGCGGAAATGAAACTAGAACACGGTGCTCGCAACGCGCTGATCTAAATGTTGTTTCAAAAAAATGCTTTTAATTGTGTGCGTATGATTATCAACACAGCATCATAGTGTGTGTGTAAGAATACGTGGATATCTCTATATATCTGATTTTTTTGAAACTGAGTTCTATTCCAGTTCCAAATCGTCTCACGTTTGAAACAAACTCGTCGAGCAGTTTTATTCCGGTTTCAAAATACTGCTCGAAAAATAAAACTGCAACTCCGCGTTGCGGGTGGTCTGTTTCAGTTCTATTTGAAAAATGAAACAGCTAGAACAAAGTAGAGCCGCGTTGCAACCAGTCTAAGATCACTTTGTTATTTTGTTATTTTCTTTATTCTATGCGGATGACATCAAGCTGTTCGTCGTTGTCGAGAATGATACCGACTGCCAGATTCTTCAGGAGCAGCTCAACCGGTTCGCCAACTGGTGCTCCGACAACAGGATGGTTCTGAACGCTTCCAAGTGCTCGGTCATCTCTTTCACACGCAAGCGCAATACCATTTCCTTTGACTACACACTTTCAAACACCACCATACCCAGGACCTCTTGTGTGAAAGATTTAGGTGTGATGCTGGATAGCAAAATGACGTTTACTGACCACATCACGTATACAGTCTCCAAGGCTTCCAAAACTCTTGGCTTCATCTTCAGAATTGCTAAAAACTGTAACTGTCGGGTTACCACCGGCTCACGAGCGCTACCGAGACTCCCTCATGTAGCCTCAGGGTCGGCATGCTTGCGGTCCTGAATCGCGGTAAGCTGGGAAATGCGTCGGAATCCAGTGAAAACTCCACAATCTTGGTTGAACTCTTTCTATTTTCCTCCCACTTTCTTACAGCTATCTGACCTTCTCTCTGCTCTTCCTTCTTCTCGGGGCCCCGTACTCCGACTCAGCTTCCGGTAACGCCGCTTCCTCTTCTACTGTTGTGGTTGCTGCTACTCGCCGTCATGCGGCGCAGCCGCTAGCTGCAGCTCCGGCGCTCGCCGTCTCGTGGCGCAGCCTCCGGGGTTGGTGTACTGGATGGCGTACTCGACCGGCTGCGGTCGTTAACGGTTCCTCCTCGTTACTCACTGGTCGGCCTGCTCTCCGTCGTGGATGGTTGCGTCCTACGACCTTCGGAGCACCATCGAGGGTGTCCGGGATACCCGGATGAGGCGCAGGCTCGACACGGGTCCACGTCCGGTTGCGGACTGGGTTTTTGGCGTACGAAGTACGAGGGGTCCTGGAGGTGATGGTTGAGGTTAGGTGAGCCATGACGGTTGGATTTGTTGGTTAGGCGGATGTGGTCGTTAGGGTTGGCAAACTGGCGGGTTTTGTGGACATACCTGATGTCCTTCAGCGGTCCCAAACACTCCTGGTTCCCGCGGGCACTATCACTCACGGCCGTGGCCGTGCACTGACACTACTCGGCGAAACAGTGGAGTTGTAGCGGTCCAACTGTTCGCTATGACTCTTTCCGGGCAATTGGACGAGTCTTAAGGAGTCCTTGGCGGTTGACGGTCTTCGTCTTTCCTCTCCTCTTTCCGCGCCTTTTCCCTGACCTTCCAACCTACCGTCATGTCACCTCTCTTCCGCCCACTGCCGACGAGGTCCTCTGGTGGTCGTTTTCGGAAGCTTCTGCTGGCTGCGTTCTTGGTGGACGTCACTTGCTGGGTCGTTTACCGGAGACAATACACTTGACGCGCGAACACTTCCCAACTTTTACATTAAACGGTAAACAAATCGCGTAAATCGCGGTAACCTTCACGAGTGAGGTTCCGAACGGTTACAAAACTTCCGGGATTTAGGCTGTCTCAAAGCTCTTTATTGTTCGTTGGTTCGCTCTACTTTGGAGTATTGTTGTACTGTTTGGGCTCCCTTCTACCAAAACGCGATTCAACGCGTAGAAACAGTGCAACGGAAGTTCGTTAAGTACGCGCAACGTCACATTATCTGGCCTGATCCCGCCAATCCGCCGAGTTTCCCCTCCCACTAACATTTACACACAAGATCCTCTGTAATTATTAAGTTTTTTGTAATTACAAAAGCCGACTCGGTCCTAACCAGGTCCCAGTACCGAAAAGGACCTAATAAAAATAATTTTATGAAAAAAAAAAAAAATCCGCCGAGTTACCCAGAGCGCTGTAAAATGCTTAATCTCGAACTTCTTACAGTAAGACGTGACGTTGCCAAGGCGACTTTCGTTGCAGATCTCCTTCGTTCGTCCATCGATTGTCCTGTCGTTTTGCAAATGGTCAACATAAACACTCGCCCTCGCGTACTCCGTAATCACTCATTCTTGACTGTCCGCAGGGCTCTCACAAACTACGGGCAGAACGAACCGGTTTCTAGTATGTGTCGTGTTTTTAACTTGTGCTCAGATCTGTTTGACTTTGACATCTCCCGTGACACAATCAAAAAACGATTCCTTAATCACCTGAAATCCCATCCCTAACCTGACGATACACACGTAGATTTTAGAACTGTGATATTTATGTTAATTTATTGAGTTAGTTTTAAGAGTGAACCCGTCTTGTATCATTTGAGTTTTGTGTACTTGTTGATGCGATAAGATGAGGTGGTTTTGTGCCTTTTTAAGAAAGTGTCTTGAATAATACCAGACACAGCTCAAGGGGGCTTTTGTCCACCTCCAATAAAGAAAAAATAACAAAATAACAAAATAACTTCGTGGGCATCGTCGCTTCAAAAATCAATACCTGGTTTCAAGAATTCGTTATTGGAATTTTCTGTTGCCTACATTTAAAATTGAGTACCTTAGTCAAAATAAGGTATTCGTACCGAAGTTTCTCAAGCGAAACTGGAGAATCTCAGTTTGATACCAAAAAAGTTTTCAGCAAAATATTGACTTAGCATGATGAATTTCTGCGATAGGAGCGGCCGTGGCTGACTGGTTACGGTGTTCGCTTTGTAAGCGAATGGTCCTGGGTTCGATACCCATCTGCTCCCAACGAGAAAGTATAGGAAATATAAATCTTGAAACTCTAAACATGAACGAAAAATCAAAGTCGCTCGAGTCGGGGTTCGAATCCCCGTCCTCTGGATTGGTAGGCAAAAATGCTACCCACTAGGCCATCGCGGCTTGGTGAGCTCTGACTGGGAATTAGGAATACTGTTACTATCAACAACTATATACGCGCTGGGTCCTTGTCCATTTGACAAGGGTTCGGAAGTTCTAAATAACGTTTGAACCCGATTGGTGCAAACGTTCTTCAGGGCGGGGCTTGTCGATAAAGCGGAAGTACCTCGCGCTCGGCTAGCCAGCGTAGAAATGGGTCACCGAAGCTCGGCAGAGCTAACACCTTCCAAATGCCTATGCGAGTTATTTGCATGTATAGAATGTAGATCAAAAAATACATGGAAAAAACTCAATTTGTAAGAAGCAGCCGCGTGGTCCCGTTTGGTTGGTTGCACACACACACACAGCATGATGAATTTCTGCGATCAATCCATGAAACTGATCCACATTTAAGTTCTATGTTGGTTAGTACAAAACATCATAAAAAGTACCTTTAACATATCCTGAAGCCGTCAGAAACTCTATAATCAAATGAATTTTCATGAAAAAGAACATTAGGATTAGTTAGAATATGTTTTGTATTTTATCGTTTTGCTTCATAATTATTATTTTGAATAAAATTAATTTTTGTTATTTGTTATTTGATTTAACAATTAAAATTTTCGCAATTTATGCCCGTAAGGGTAGGGGGGTCTCAAGTTATATGGCATGGACTCACAAAAAGAAACACACAGCAGTAAATAGTAAATATTTGACTAAAAATGAATTTATTACGCTTAACAAAATTTAGTTAGAGGGGAGGAGGGGAGGGGGGGCGGGGGTGAAAGAAAGAGGAGGGAGGGGTTGTGTCCTTAAAGTGGGGATGTATTAGCTTATCCATAATTTAATAATACACGGAACAAAATCCGGTTTGCGGAATCGCAAACTTTGCTTCCGATTTGCTCTACCAATCGCAAACCTCCGTTTACACCCGTCAGCAGGAAGCATTGCTTCCAATATCGCAAACGGTGATTTTCGATATCGCAAACGTAACGCCGTAACGCATGCCTGCCAAAAGCACGCAGCACGCAGCCACTACAATATTTACTGTTTTGAATTGACCGTTGCTTTTCAAATTTTGGATGGAAATAAGAAGAAGAAGAGGTTTCAATGTTCAAAATAAGCAGAAGAAGAGGTTTCAATGTTTTTATTTATTTAATCATTATTCAAAACCAAATCAAAGCAATTCTGTGAGCGGTTTACCACGGAATTTTTTTTTCGATTTGTTTTGCCTTTGACTTGTGAAGGTTCGAACGAGTCGATTGTTCTGATCTGGCCGTCCTCTATGTCCGTGGGGCAGCAGGTTACCGCTGGGCGTCGGTGCCGCCGTTGGAATGTTACTCCCCGTGACGTGAGTCCCGGTGCTAGCAGTAAGAAAAGAAGGTGGAGTGGCCGAAATGCACTCGTTGATGCTCCACTTGCCAAAGTCTTTGTGGCCGGCACCGCGGCAGCTATGTTTTTTGGTAATGTTTGTACAGGTCCTTCTCGTGCTCGGTGACGTCGGCGGCGGGGCCACTCGGATAGAGGTGTTGAGACCGGTGCAGCGTGCTCGGGTCATCGATCTGGCTGATTTCCCGCGTCGCGCAGCGAGCTGGCTCGTCCTGGAACAAGTCCCCAGAATCTCCGCCAGCAGTCGGATCTGTGAAGGTGTTCGCCGAACTCACGCTGCAACTGCGAGCCGTGGACTGCGAAAGAGAACACCAAATTAACCTCTAAAAAATTATCTACAATTCTCTACCAATATCTTAAATTCTACAAAACTCTCAAAAGTTCTCTCAAATTCTTCAAAATTCTCCAGAATTCTCTATAATTTTCTAAAATTTTCTAAAATCCTCTGCAATTCTCTAAAATTTTCTAATTTCTCTTAAATCCTCTTAAGTTCTCTAAAATTATCTATTTTTTTTTTTATTAAATTCTCAAAACTTCCCAAAAATTCTCAAAACCTCTCAAAAATTCTCAAAAGTTTTCAAAAAATCTCAAATTTTTTTAAAAAGTTCTCTGAAAATTCTCAAAAAAATATCAAAAATTCCAAATACCCCAAAATTTATAAAAATTCTCATGAAATTTCAAAACTTCTCAATATTCTCAAAAAATTTCAAAAAATCACTAAAATTCTCTAAAATCTATAAAAATCTCTAAAATTCAAAAAAAAATCACATAAATTCTTAAAATTCTCTAAAAATCTCAAAAATTTTCTAAAAATCCCTAAAATTCTTTTAAATTCTCTTAAATTCTCTTAAATTCTCTAAAATTCTCTAAAATTCTCTAAAATTCTATAAAATTCTCTAAAATTCTCAAAAAATCTCGAAAATTCTCAAAAAATTTCAAAAAATTTCAAAATTAATCTAAAATTTTAAAAAAAATTTTAAATTTTCTAAAATTTTCAAAAATCTCAAAACGTTCTTTAAAATTATATATTTTTTTGTATTTGCCTCTCAAAAATTCTTTAAAAATTTCCTTAATTAAAAAAAAAATATTTTTTTTTCAAAAAATTTCTAAAATTCTCAAAAATTATAAAAATTCAAAAAATTCTGGAAAATTCTCAAAATTTCTCAAATATTCTCAAATACTCTCAAAAAAATTCAAAAATTCTTTATAATTCTCAAAAATTCTCAAAACTTTTTTGAATTTCTTAAAATTTCTCAAAAATTCTCAAATTCTATAATTCTAAATATCTAGAAATTTAAGAATTTTAGAATTTTAGAATTTTAGAATTTTAGAATTTTAGAATTTTAGAATTTTAGAATTTTAGAATTTTAGAATTTTAGAATTTTAGAATTTTAGAATTTTAGAATTTTAGAATTTTAGAATTTTAGAATTTTAGAATTTTAGAATTTCAGAATTTTAGAATTTTAGAATTTTAGAATTTTAGAATTTTAGAATTTTAGAATTTTAGAATTTTCGAATTTTAGAATTTTCGAATTTTCAAATTTTCGAATTTTCGAATTTTCGAATTTTCGAATTTTCGAATTTTCGAATTTTCGAATTTTAGAATTTTAGAATTTTAGAATTTTAGAATTTTAGAATTTTAGAATTTTAGAATTTTAGAATTTTAGAATTTTAGAATTTTAGAATTTTAGAATTTTAGAATTTTAGAATTTTAGAATTTTAGAATTTTAAATTTTAGAATTTTAGAATTTTAGAATTTTAGAATTTTAGAATTTTAGAATTTTAGAATTTTAGAATTTTAGAATTTTAGAATTTTAGAATTTTAGAATTTTAGAATTTTAGAATTTTAGAATTTTAGAATTTTAGAATTTTAGAATTTTAGAATTTTAGAATTTTAGAATTTTAGAATTTTAGAATTTTAGAATTTTAGAATTTTAGAATTTTAGAATTTTAGAATTTTAGAATTTTAGAATTTTAGAATTTTAGAATTTTAAATTTTAAATTTTAGAATTTTAGAATTTTAGAATTTTAGAATTTTAGAATTTTAAATTTTAGAATTTTAGAATTTTAGAATTTTAGAATTTTAGAATTTTAAATTTTAGAATTTTAAATTTTAGAATTTTAGAATTTTAGAATTTTAGAATTTTAGAATTTTAGAATTTTAGAATTTTAGAATTTTAAATTTTAGAATTTTAGAATTTTAGAATTTTAGAATTTTAGAATTTTAGAATTTTAAATTTTAGAATTTTAGAATTTTAGAATTTTAAATTTTAGAATTTTAGAATTTTAGAATTTTAGAATTTTAGAATTTTAGAATTTTAGAATTTTAGAATTTTAGAATTTTAGAATTTTAGAATTTTAGAATTTTAAATTTTAGAATTTTAGAATTTTAGAATTTTAGAATTTTAGAATTTTAGAATTTTAGAATTTTAGAATTTTAGAATTTTAGAATTTTAAATTTTAAATTTTAGAATTTTAAATTTTAAATTTTAGAATTTTAGAATTTTAGAATTTTAGAATTTTAGAATTTTAAATTTTAGAATTTTAGAATTTTAAATTTTAGAATTTTAAATTTTAAATTTTAGAATTTTAGAATTTTAGAATTTTAGAATTTTAGAATTTTAAAATTTTAGAATTTTAAATTTTAAATTTTGGAAATTTTTAAATTTTGGAAATTTTGGAAATTTTGGAAATTTTGGAAATTTTGGAAATTTTGGAAATTTTGGAAATTTTGGAAATTTTGGAAATTTTGGAAATTTTGGAAATTTTGGAAATTTTGGAAATTTTGGAAATTTTGGAAATTTTGGAAATTTTGGAAATTTTGGAAATTTTGGAAATTTTGGAAATTTTACAAATTTTAGAAATTTTAGAAATTTTAGAAATTTTTAGAAATTTTAGAAATTTTAGAAATTTTAGAAATTTTAGAAATTTTAGAAATTTTAGAAATTTTAGAAATTTTAGAAATTTTTAGAAATTTTAGAAATTTTAGAAATTTTAGAAATTTTAGAAATTTTAGAAATTTTTAGAAATTTTTAGAAATTTTTAGAAATTTTTAGAAATTTTTAGAAATTTTTAGAAATTTTTAGAAATTTTTAGAAATTTTTAGAAATTTTTAGAAATTTTTAGAAATTTTTAGAAATTTTTAGAAATTTTTAGAAATTTTTAGAAATTTTAAGAAATTTTTAGAAATTTTTAGAAATTTTTAGAAATTTTTAGAAATTTTTAGAAATTTTTAGAAATTTTTAGAAATTTTTAAAAAATTTTAGATTTTTTAGAAATTTTTAGAAATTTTTAGAAATTTTAAGAAATTTTAAGAAATTTTAAGAAATTTTAAGAAATTTTAAGAAATTTTAAGAAATTTTAAGAAATTTTAAGAAATTTTAAGAAATTTTAAGAAATTTTAAGAAATTTTAAGAAATTTGAAGAAATTTTAAGAAATTTTAAGAAATTTTAAGAAATTTTAAGAAATTTTAAGAAATTTTAAGAAATTTTAAGAAATTTTAAGAAATTTTAAGAAATTTTAAGAAATTTTAAGAAATTTTAAGAAATTTTTTGAAATTTTTTGATATTTTTGGAATTTTGTTATGAGATTTTTTGGGAACTTTTGAGAATTACATAAAAAATAGATATTTTTAGAGAACCTTTTGATAATTTTTGAGATTTTTTGAGATTTTTTGAGATTTTTTGAAATTTTTTTGAGAATTTTTGATTTTTTTAAATGATGTTTTGAGAATTTTAGAAAAATAATTAGATATTTTTAGAGATCTTTTTGAAGATTTTTGAGAATTTGAGAGAATTTTTGAGAGTTTTTGAGAATTTTTGGGAAGTTTTGAGAATTTTTAGTATTTTTGAAAACTTTTGAGATTTTTTGGGAATTTTTGAGAATTTTTGAGAATTAAATAAAAAAAATAGATAATTTTACAGAACTTTTTGAGAATTTTAGAAATTTTTTGAGATTTTTTAAGATTTATTGAGAATTAAATAAAAAAATAGATTATTTTTGAGAGATTTGAGATTCTTTGAGATGTTTTGAGATTTTAAGAGAAATTTTGAGAATTTTTGGAAATTTTTGAGAATTTTTAAGAATTTTTGAGAATTTTTAAGAATTTTTGAGATTTTTTAAAAAATTTTTGAGAATTAAATTAAAAAAATATTGATAATTTTAGAGAAGTTTTTGAGAATATTTGAAAATTTTTGAGAATTTTTGAGAACTTTTGAGAATTAAATAAAAAAATAGATAATTTTAGAGAACTTTTTGAGAAATTTTGAGATTTTTTAGATTCATTGAGAAGTACATTAGAGAACTTTTGAGAATTTTCGGGATTTTTTGGGATTTTTTGAGAAATTTTAAGAATTTTTGAGATTTTTAAAGAATTTTTGAGAATTAAATAAAAAAATTAGATAATTTTAGAGAACTTTTTGAGAATTTTTGAAAATTGTTGAGAATTTTTGCAGTTTTTTAGAAATTTTATAAATTTTAGAATTTAGGAAATTTAAAAAAATATAGAAATATTTTTTTTATTAAAGAAAAATTACGGGTCCGGTGGTGGGTGCCTTTCACATCAGTTGGTCTGGGTTTGCTCCAAGTCGGCTCATTTTACGCATTTTGCGAGACGAGATTCGGGGTCTCTTCTCCATCTGTATCGTGGATAAATCGCGTGACTTCAGCGGCCACTTATGGTACTTTGACTCTTCAAACCCGCAGTTTCGTCACCGCTGGACATACCGTCCAGATGCGGAGTGGTCCATCTCTTCGCGTTCCGGCCGATGACATGCTCGATGTGTTTGTGTTTCGCAGCTTGCCCCATGTGAGTGCTACGTCATCTGTTTGACGTGCAAGTCGGTAGCCACGGTTAAGCCTGATTCCCAGCATCTTGCTACAGATCCGTTCCTCCGGCTCTCATCAAGATGGCTGTGGTCCGGAATTTGACCGCCCGCTCAATCAGTCAGATTGACGATAATCAGAATGCTGGGGGAATGAGAGAAAGGAGGGGTAATGAGAAGTCAATTTATGAAACCGGAATCTCCTGTACCTTTTGCGTAACATTCCGTCTCCCAGAAGTTTTTCGTAAGCTTCGGCACGCCATGGTCGTCCTCCGTCGCGCGGCACCGGTGACCAGCTTCCTCCGGTACTAGCTGGGAGATTATGCTTGGCTAGGATTTCCGTAATCTGTGCTCGGTGCCGGTGCTCCTCGATGCCGGGAATCGCGTTCACACTGAGCTTTTTCAGCAACAGCTGCAGCTTCTCGTCGTCCACGGCCCAGGCAAGATGGCATGGCCCATGGCAGGATTCTTACGGCGGGGCACGCCCTTGCCGCCGAGGTCTTGAGTCCTTTATAGCGCACTAACAACTAACTAATAATTATTTCACTCGCGATTTGCCGAACAAAAAATAAATACTGCAGCGCAATTTCTTTTTGTTTATGTTTGAGCCGTTTGCGCGAGCGGCGCGAGCTGCTGATTTTGACAGCAGCGTAACGCATTGGCTGCGTCGGGCGCCACAGAAAAGGGCACGGCAAACTTGGTGTTTGCGATATCGCAAACATTTTTTTCCAAATGCGAAGATAAATCTTTCAAAATCGGAAACATTTGTGATGATTTCGAAAACAGCCAATGTTTTCGATTTCATCGCGAAAATTTTTCGGATCCGCCGACCGGATTTTGTTCCGTGTATAAACTTGCAATACAATATATACTAGGGTGGTCCAAATCCGGACTTTTTTGGGGCTACCCCCTGAAATCAAAGATTGACCCATCACTAGGCTAAATTCCAAATTTGAGCTCATTCTGACCACGGGAACCCCTCCCTCCAATCGCTTAAAGTTTGTATGGGAAAAATCGTCAAAATGTATGGGGAAAAACAACTGTTTTACTTTTTTACCTGTGGAAAGCGCCATAATTATCCGATTCTTACAATTTCTCAAATGTAGAACCTGCATTAAATTTAGAACAAGTTTTCCGAAGACACCATATTTTTAGGATTTTTTCCCGCGAAGTTATTAGCGCCCAAAACTGACCATTTTTGCGCGGCCAGCTGTAAGGGGCTACCTAACAACGATGTTTATTTCCAATTCGTACACGCACGTGCTCTTTCTCAGGTTCAAACTCTCTCACGAGCTTGCTCGCCTGCCTGCCTGCCTGTTTACCAACAAGCGCGCGCTGTTTCTCTGCTTGGACTTTTGTCGTCGTCGTCGTTTTCGTTTGCTTTCCGCTGCGCTGCGTTCTTGACATGTTTATTATAATTTTCAACTAAAATAGCAGGATTCTTTTGAGATATATTTAGCATATAAATTCTTAAATTATGACAAAAATAAAAAAAACTGCGCTGAAAAAAATAGTTTAAAGAAAAGACAGCTTAGGCTCGATTAAAAAATTACAGCAAATGTCATGAGAACAGAGTTTGTTTGTTTTTCCAAGCATTACACGCAGTTTTTCGTATATGCTAAAGAAACATGATAATGATTCAATTATTTAAAAAAAACTCTTCAGGTAATATAAATGTTGTTCCTTTAGGTAGTTTGCTTTATCAAAAATATACTTAGTACAAATCAAGGCAATTTTACAATTATTGCTACAAATTTTCATTCATACTCTCTAAAATTATTTTTTTATTCTCTCTGGAAATTTCTTTCTGTGTTCCTAGACCACCTGCAACAAATATTGCAACTGTTTATCATTTTTTGTCAGTTTACCTGTAAATTTTTCGATTCAGGAAACATCTCTTTTTGCACAATCGTTAACTACCTTCAGATCTTGCAGTTGCGGCCTTCCTTTAAGATACTCATTTGGATTCAGTTTAAAAAAAAATCTAAAGAAAATTCCTTCCTTTTTTATCTAAAAAAAACTGCATGGCATTTCTTGTAACAAAAGCAGATAAATTAAAATCCAAAACGTTTGCAATTAGGTTTGGATCAGAACAGATGACGATTCATGGATGAACTAATTCATCAAATTTGTACTCTCTCACGCTCTTATAATATGATATCTTTTGTTGATCACATATTACATTAAATTTTATATCTCAAAAGAATCCTGCTATTTTAGTTGAAAATTATAATAAACATGTCAAGAACGCAGCGCGGCGGAAAGCAAACGAAAACGACGACGACGACAAAAGTCCAAGCAGAGAAACAGCGCGCGCTTGTTGGTAAACAGGCAGGCAGACAGGCAGGCGAGCAAGCTCGTGAGAGAGTTTGAACCTGAGAGAGAGCACGTGCGTGTACGAATTGGAAATAAACATCGTTGTTAGGTAGCCCCTTACAGCTGGCCGCGCAAAAATGGTCAGTTTTGGGCGCTAATAACTTCGCGGGAAAAAATCCTAAAAATTTGGTGTCTTCGGAAAACTTGTTCTAAATTTAATGAAGGTTCTACATTTGCGAAATTGTAAGAATCGGATAACTATGGTGCCTTCCACAGGTAAAAAAGTAAAACAGTTGCTTTTCTCCATACATTTTGTCGATTTTTCCCATACAAACTTTAAGCGATTGGAGGGAGGAGTTCCCGTGGTCAGAATGAGTTTAAATTTGGAATTTAGCCTAGTGATGGGTCAATCTTTGATTTCAGGGGGTAGCCCCAAAAAAGTCCGGATTTGGACCACCCTAATATATACGCAATTCTGTTGCACTTGCAAATGTATGAAAAGACTATTTATTATAAAAAATCAACTATTGAAAAACATGAAAAGTCATAAAAATGGACGTATATCATTTCAATACCATACAATTATCCAAATTTGTATGAAAAAACATTTAAAAAGCATAAAAATAATTTGGCCGCCTGTTTGTATGGAGATGGCCCATAGTGGATTGCACCTTTCGGTGAAGTGGGTCTCACCGCACTTTACGCACCGGGGTGGAAGATTGCAATTTCTGGAACCGTGTCCGATTTTTTGACAGCGGTGGCATTGCGCTGCGTCGGTCGGATTTTTCGTGTAGAATCGCCATGTCACGAAGAAGCCGTCCAGTGCTTTAATCCGCCGTAGATCCTGGATTTTGACGGACCCACGATCGAAGTACAGGAGGTACAAAGTGTACGTACCTGTCACTGTAGTCGATTTCGAGAGCACCTTTATCTCTCGAGGCTTTACCTTGACGCCCGTCAGGTGTTCTTCCAGGTCGGAGAACGGGCGGTCCGGATATCTCTGAAGGACGATCTTCACTGGGACCTTCTCTGCAGGGTCAAATGTGAAGAATTTGAAGTTTCGCAACTTCAACTTCTTCACCACCAAGTCGAAATGCAGCTTCTTGTGGGTAATCACTTGCACAGAAGTTTTGCTAATTTTGAGACAATATTGGAGTCCCTCAAGCAACTCGTCAACATCGTCAGCCAACGTATCCAAAACAAAAATTGGAGGTGGTCGTCGTTCCTTCGGAGAGTTGCCGTTTTTCTGCTTTCCTTGCTGGAGCGCAAGTTCATCATCGTCATCGTCGTCGCTAGCACTGCTGCTGTCACTGGTGGTGTTGTTTTCTTCTCCACTCAGCATCTCAAATTCGTTGCTGGTGGGAACGTTGGAAGTGGTTGTTGTCGTAGTGCTGGTGGACTGCTGCTGCTGCTGCTGGCCGGAAGTGCTTCCGGATGCCCGGGTCGATTGTCTCGTCCGTACTGGGGACTCACGTGGACGGTATGACACGTGTAAAAACGATGGATCGGTGACGTCACTGGGCACGCTTCCGTGCGCGATGGCGGTCGATGCGGCGTTGCACTATGGGCCAACTCCATACAAACAGGCGGCCAAATTATTATTTTTGCTTTTTAAATGTTTTTTCATACAAATTTAGGTAATTGTATGGTATTGAAATGATATACGTCGATTTTTATGACTTTTCATGTTTTTCAATAGTGGATTGTTTATAATAAATAGTCTTTTCAAACATTTGCAAGTGCAAAAGAATTGCGTATATATTTTATTGCAAGTTTATATTATTAAATTATGGATAAGCTAATACATCCCCACTTTAAGGACACAACCCCTCCCTCCATTTTCTTTCAAGATATATGTTAAAGGTACTTTTATGATGTTTTGTACTAACCAACATAGAACTTAAATGTGGATCAGTTTCATGGATTGATCGCAGAAATTCATCATGCTAAGTCAATATTTTGCTGAATACTTTTTTCGGTATCAAACTGAGATTCTCCAGTTTCGCTTGAGAAAGTTCGGTACGAATACCTTATTTTGACTAAAGTACCGTAAACTGGGGTCAATCGGGACACATGGGGTGAATTGGGACAACAGTTTTAACTATGTTGGAGCACAATATTTTGATTTTTCTGGTTGGTTTCGGTTAGAACAGGCTCAGACCAACAAAATGTGTACATCCATTTCCAAACTTAAAATCTTTAAGTGCTTTAAAAACTGTTGTCCCTATTCAGACTGTAGTCCCGATTCGCCCCAGATTACGGTACTCAAATTTAAATGTAGGCAACAGAAAATTCCAATAAAGTCATTTCGAACTTCTTGAAACCAGGTATTGATTTTTGAAGCGACGATGCCCACGAAGTAGGTAGCAAAGCAAGTGAAATAAACGGGCGCATATGTAGATTGCAGCAAATTTTGATAAAACGTAAATGTTCAAAATGGCATATCTCCGAAAACGCAAAAAATCGCAGGCTGGAAATTTCAGCAATGTTAGATTATGATCCAATCTTTCAAGTGATCTTAGTTTCATATTAAGCATCGGTTAGCAAAAAAAGTACTCGATTAACAAACACAAAAAAATAAGTTTTGTCAAAAAAATGCTCCAGTTATTCGATGAAAACTTCAGTTTTTGGTCTTGAAACAACATTTTATCTATTAATAGTTTCAAAGCTTATCTCATTACCTTTCCAAAGATGTATAATTGTCCTAATAAAATATTTAAAATGGCTGAGCTATGTTAAAATTAAACAATCAGCCATTTTTACGAAAACGCTAGTTTTTTACTCCATTTTTTGACTTTCAGCTTGCGTATCTCCGTAATGAACAAACTTAGAACTTTGAAAATTTGGATTTTTCTTAGCTAGAATGTTTACTTTCGAGAAAAAAATACCAAAAGGAGGTAACTTTTTTGAAACTTGGCCACCCATTGTACCATAGTGCGTTGGTGTGTTTACCTTTCTGCACTCTGCCGGTAGATGAGCTTCGCGGGTTTTTCGAAACCGCACTCGAACTGCCACGGCCACGGCCGGCCCTTGGCATGCTGGAGCAGCAAACTCGCGGGTAAGCACTGTTAATTACGGCGAAAAAATCGAAAAGTTTGAGGAGCTCCGAACAGTTGACTGTTGCTGGCTGGTGTTGCCAGTCCCGATGGATAAACATTTTTGAAATCTATTTTGAAATGAAATTTTTTTTTTTCAAAGATTTTTCACTTGGGAGGAAAAAGCCACGTAGTCATATAGGGGAGGGGGTTGGCGTGAAACCACGAAAAATATGAGGGGGGAGGGGGGGTCAAAAATTCTTGAAAAAAGGCCACGTGGTTTATGCACGACCCCCAGGTGTAGGAGTCGTCTCCATGCCATAAGTACAAACAACACACCAAACCAAGCCTACTCCGGTGGAATCGCTGGCGGCGGTTGGACTTGCAATCCAAAGGTCGTCAGTTCAAACACTGTGGTGGAAGGTTCCTTGGAGTAGAAAGAAAGAAAGGGTCGTTAATGTGGATGGTTTGATTTTTGATTTTTTTGATTTGGAAAAAAATATATAACATTTAATATAAGTTAACATTTTTAAATTATGTTTTAAAATTCAAATAAATACCAAGCGAAACAATGTTATTGAACCAATGTAAAATTGTAAACAAAGAAAAAACTAGTATAACGTCAGTGGAGGAGTAAGGATAAATTCCGATTACCTACGTAAACATATTTAAAATATTTTGAAAAGTTGTACATACCATAAAACTGGATGACATTGATAGGCTTATGATTTTATTGTAAAATTTAAAATACGAATTAAATACAAACGGAATGGTATGAAACCATGTTGACCTTGGTAGATAAGTGTTCAAAGTACCTTATAAAGCAGTTGTCGACAAATTTTGAAAAGTTTTAAAAGTTAGTAAACTATAATTAGATAAACATCATTGTTTTATTACTTTGAAAATGTCATGTTTTTCTCAATGAAAATGAGTTTGACTTGGAAAACAGACTTCGTTATCAGATTTTTTAAACAATTTTACTATTAAAATAGTTCAAATTGTTATTGAAACAGAATTCAAAAATATCTTCAAATTTATTAGAATTTTTACTACCACAAGTTTTAAAGTAAATTTGTATTTTTATTTATTCTTCTCTATATTACGATTTTTTTAAATTAGACATTCGAAGTAACCGCGGTACAAAAAGTGAATTTGACGTAATCACTATCAAACCAGGGGGATTTTTTAAATAACAATCTATCAAAACGCTCTATGAAATTCTTTTTTTTTGTGTAAACTTTTTTTATTTTTAAAACTTGTTTAGGAATTTTGTTACGAGAGGGATGGGGTCCAAAAATCATTTTTTGCGTTAGGACGTAGTAAAAGCTTTTTGAAAATGTGTGATTGTTAAATCTGGGTTCAATTCAATCCAAAAAATGTTGGATCAACTGCTCGTAATTTCAAGTTTGTTTTTTTACTATTGTTTTTTTTTTGTAAAAAATAAAACAAAGAACTATATGTAAAAATAATTTTAATAATTCATCAAAAAATCAAACCTTACCTTTATCATTTTTAGTACTTTCTGATTTACTGTTTAATATCTTGCTTTGAAATTTAAGTGACTGTTTGACTTGAATGTAAAAAAAATCAACATTTCATAAATAGTGTTTGGATAATTTTTTATTTGAAGCCGCCCAATATTCTCATGCAACATTTTCAATTCAATTCAATTTCAATTCATGTTTATTTGTTGTACTAATCAGAATACAATTTGCTTAACTAATAACAGAATGCAGAGTTTTGGAGATCCTTACAACTACAAATAAATTCAAATATAATCAATTGGATGAAATAAATTCAGTTTCAGTCGGTTAAGCGAGAGCAGAAAAAACTTTCTAAAATAACTGCTACTATTACTATGGAAAGAGAAGGAGGATAGGAAAGCTTAAATATATATCACAGAAAAAAATCAGTTCGTTACTGAAGGCGAAGACTGTTCCACAGTGTGTGAGCTTGCACCTATGCAGGGCATAGGTACTTCCCCATCAGCTCTTGCAGCGCAAAGAACTGCTCCAGCTTGTTTCGGCAAGTGTTGAGTCGCGTAAACATGTCCCTCGCAAGGGAGAGGAATTCGGTGAGGGTGAATAAATCACCATCACTGTTGCTGTCCGGGGTTGGACCGTTTGCGGTAGCCGCCACGCTGGCGTAGTACGCCCGAATCCAGGAGGATTCGTTTGACGGGGTTCGGTCGAGGGTTGACCTGTCGAAGTCCTTGAGGAATGTGGTGCTGGCTTTTTCCTCTTCTCCAGCGCCTCGAGGTAGGTCTTCCTAGCGGTGCACCCGCGGTAATTGGCAGTGTGGTTACCGTCACAGTTAGCACACTTCACGTTCCGCTTGTTCTGCTCGGCTTGGTTGTCCTTTCCCAGGGATGCTTTCTTGGGCAGCGTGCATGCAGCCGTGAGGTGGGCTGCGCTGCACTTGACACACTTCGGAGCCAAAGTGCAGTTCCGGGAACCGTGTCCAAAACGTTGGCATCGGTGACATTGGGCAGCATCGGAAGGCCGCTTACTGAAGTATCTCCAGCTCACCATGAATCCTTCCAGCGATTTAACTTTGCGCAGGTCCTGGATCTTAACGGAACCGCGTTCGAAGTACAGCAGCCAGAGAATCTGGTCTCCGTCCTCGGTTACCTTATGCGAGAGCACTTTAGCTTCTCGCGGATAAATATTTTTTTTCGCGAGAATTACATCCACGAATTCCTTGGGTGGCACTAGGATGGAGAACCCAGTCACCACTACCTTTACCGGAAGGTTTTCCGGCGAATCATGCGTGTAGTACTGAATGTTTGCATCTTTCAGCGTTTTCAGCACTTTCTCGAAACGCGGGCGATCTCGTGTGATGATGTTTACGGACGACTTGTTAATACGCATCAGGTATTGACAGTCGGCATCCGCCAATGCTCCCTCGATTTCAACAGCTGGGCGACCAGGCACTGTAATCGGTGGCATTTTTTTGTTCGATTTTTTACCCTTTTGCTCCCCCGCGGTGGAGGTGCCCTTAGCCTGCGACGGTGTAGTAGTAACACCATCGCCACCACTGACGTCGTCGTCGTCGTCTCCTTTGTTGTCATCAGACAACGCAGCGAAACCGTTTGAGGTTGGAACCGCCGTCGAGGAAGTTCCCGGCTTGTTGGTGGACAATCCACTGGTTCCGGGTTGATCCGGGTTGGCAAGTGCCGCTAGTCCACGCGTACGTATGGGGCTACGCGCAGGTACGTAGTTGGATGGCAGCTTCAGCAGGTTTGTTGACCGTTTGGAGCCAGACGAGGAGGTCTTTCCGATGCTGCTGCAGGAACTGGCCCGGCCACGTCCTCGAGGTGCACTCGAGCTGCCACGGCCGCGGGTGTTCCTGCCCATCGTGCGGGGAAGAACTCGCGATTAAAACAACGCACTTTCACCGTAAATCGAAAAAAATTCGCGGAGCATCAACACAGGCGATGTTGCTGCGAACAGGGTAACGACCCCAATGTCATGCAACATTTTTAATCTCGGGAAAATGCTATTTATTTCACTTCGACTTTGTCAGTTAGGCTTCATCCATAAAGTACGTCACGCTAAAATCAGCCAAAATCAACTAAATCAGGGTCGATACGACATAAAAAAAAAACTCGCTCGTATGTTAACTTATTACTGACTCTCTTTCTAGGTATCCTATTTCTCGACAAGTCCAGAGCTGAGCAATAAACAAAGATTTGAATACTTTTCACGAACAATTCCATCAGATCACTACCAAGTTAAGGCAATTGTTGAAATTGTCCGCGCACTACACTGGAGTTATATCTCTATTATCTATGAGGAAAGCAATTATGGAATAAAGGTAAGACTCAATGCCATATTAAGACCGGGTGTCGCCGGGGCAGGCTGCCAACGCCCTCCTACACCACCCCCTTTCCCAGCAAACTTGTGTCACATAAAATTATTCTTACAATCTGCAATTTCAAATATAAATCTGCAATTAGCGAACATTTTTTTTTTACATAAAATTTCGTTTATTTATGCTTTTATCTTAAAATTAGGGTGAATTTTATATTCTAAATTGAAAAAAAACTAGGATTGCCAATAGTGAATTTGATAACCTAAATTTGAAAAAAAACTAGGTTCACAAGAAGTGAATTTGATAACCTAATTTAAAAAAAAAACCTAGGCATATTGCAATCCACTCAGGCTTGCTGCACTCGTCGTTGGTGGCGTATTCCGGGTCGACTGCTGTTCCTCCGTTGGATTATCTAGTCCATATTCCTTGGTTAATCCGAGGGGATGGGGGGTTACCCCTTTTGCGTCCTCTTCCAGGGGTCTCAGGAGCCCGGAGGGTTGTCCCTATTCCACTCCTCCAAAGACTTGTGGTTAGGGGGGCCCCGGGTCTCCCGAGCACCTCCGTGGGTCTTTGCTGGTGCATTGGTGTGTCGGTGCCAGGCGCCCCGGAGGAGCCGGAGGTTGTTCGCTGTTCCACTTTTCGTGTAGCTTGTGGTCAGGGGGGCCCGGGACCTCCGGGCGCGACAGTGGTTGCGACACTTTATGCTATCAGGCTGAGCTCGAAATCTAAAGCAGCTACATCTATAGCAATTGTTGCACATTTGTCAACAAAGATGACATAGCTGATAAATGTTTTGAGCAATTTTGCTCTTCGTCCATCTGCAATTCCACTCAGAATTGGTCTGAAGAGCTCGCCGAAAGAAAACTGATGCCTTCCTCCGTCGATCGCCGTCAGCCGCCGCTGTGTTTGGCCCAGGCCGCTGCAACGCGGGATCACGTGCATCAGCCGTCTGTGCTCCGTCTTCTCGTTCACCAGCAAATACAGCGCGCTGCGTTCGCCGGAGGTTAGTTCCCGAGACGAAATGTTCTTCCACAGTCGCTTCCAGTTCAGGTTCGGCTGCTTCGTTTCGACCCTGGGCCGATCTCTTCCGTCCAGGAAGTGCTGGTTGATTAGATCGCTGGAGGGGAAGTTTTGGATGTGGGCAGGGAGCAAAGGTGTTTGGTCGCAAAGGAGTTTAAGGCAGGGAAGGCTTGTCGGGGGAGGAATAGCTCGGTCGAGGAAGGATTTGTAGTAGGGAAAGGGAGGTGTCGATTGATGCACAGTGCTTTGCATTTAATCGCCGGTAGATGCAGCTTCAGCCCGCCGTCCTCACAGCGTCGCGCCAGCTGCTGCATCGGTATGCGTGCCGGGAGGCCCCGAAACAGGTACGTCCCCATCGTTGCTGTCAGCTTCGCCACGTGCACCTGGTACGGTGGAAGAGTTGACGCCAAGTACCACACCTTGGACGTCACCTTCTGCTGGAGTGTCAGGCTGCGCATCGAGTGCATCCAGATTAACTGCGCCACCTTCGTCACCTGCGCATCCCAGTTTAGCTTGATCATTAAACGGATCGAGTTGGCGAAGAAAATGCCAAGCACTTTCACCTTCTCGACCGTTCGCAGCCAGGGGACAATAAGCGGTCTCCCTTCAACGTGTCCCACGTCGATCGCAATGGTTTTTTGCCGGTTCAGGCGCGCGCTTGCGGCAATTTCAAAACGACCAAATAGTTGATTGATTGCCTCAATCTTCTGTGTCGATGTTACTACCACCGAGATATCGTCCGCGTATGCTACGCATAGGTCACCAATACAGATACGCTCAAGCTGTAGTAGTAGTGGATGCAAGTACAGGCAGAACAACACCATCGAAAGGGTTTTATCCCTTATCCTCGAATCCCACTTTCCCGAATCCCATATCCCCAAAAATTCTACATCCCCGAAAATCTTTTCCCCGAAAGTGCCACTTCCCCGAAAATTCCACAACCCCGAAAATCATTTTCCCGAAAATTCCATATCCCCGAATGTCATTTACCTGAATGGCCATTTTACCGAACTGTCGTTTTCCCAAATTTACATAAACCCGAATGTTTACTTCTCCGAAAAATCAATTTTCGTGAATGATAACCTAGATATAAACTAAATTGTTATTTAGGGATTTTTTTTAATAAAAGTATGTATGTACCTTAATATTAAATTCCCCTATGTGATTTAAGATTTAAAAAAAAAACAAATAGCCGTAGAAGGCCATTCATAAACCACGCGGACACTTCAAGAGTGCGGGGTATTGAGATTATCCACGTTCCATAAAAAAAAGTTTTTTTTTTGTAGCGGCAATTTTCAGCAAAGGACAATTTTCCAAAACGGTATCTACGTTGTAAGGATTGAACAGCAACGATAGCTTTATGCGACGACTCGATGCGCAGGATTCAGTTTGTTCTAGATTTTGTTTAACTGAACTGATTCGTCTTTATCAATTTTGGCTGGATGAAGGCTTTGAACATTTTTTTTTTAATTTTTATTACGTCCAATTCAAGTTCTGCAACCAACCCTTTTTAATCAAATCTAAATAGTTGATTATTGTATTACAAAATGCATTTTTTTTAAATATTTCATCACCGCCATTTTAGATTTAAAATAACTAAATCACTTTAAAGTAGTTAAGGGGCTATACTTAAGCTCGACAGCAAAACAAAAAAGGCGACTAATGTTGTGTTTATTATTCAATTATCCGAAGTGAACTTTTGACAAGGCCTTCGGATAATCGAGCCTGGACTGTAATTTGATTTTAAACTAAATGCATTTTTGCGAAATGATCAATGTATCAAATTGACGTTGTTGTGTTATCTTGTCGTTTGTCGCTTTTTGACGTTCCGAAAAAACGCGTTTTAATGTCTGGCCTTCAATAAACGAAAAATAGAGCCAAACACGTTTTGTTTGGTTGACCATTCTGTGCATTGTCCCGAAGTTTGGTTGATTTTGGTTGCCAAGGTCCCGAGTAATAATTACAAATTTTTGCGGTAGTCGGACCTGAACGTGTGTCAAACACGTTCTGACCTGAAATCTTTTTTGGCCAGTTGTCGCACTTACATCAATTTGAATATTCAAAATTCAAGTGAAGCTCAGAATTTTTGAACGTTCTAACGTGGACATGATACTTTATTGATCGCTACTTCCCCGAACCCAGTCAGGCGGGTATGGCCGTTGCCCAGAACCGCGCGCGCGGTTCTGGGCAACGGCCATACCCGCCTGACCGGGTTCGGGGAAGTGGCGTTAGGGGAAATGATTTTCAGGGATGTGGAAAATTAGGGGAAGTGGCCATTCGGGAAAATGGTTTTTAAGGGAAGTCGCCATTCGGGGATGTGGCCGTTCGGGGAAATGGATTGTTCGGGGAAATGATTTTCGGGTAAATGACATTTCGGGAAAGTGTCTTTTCGGAGATGTGGCATTCGGGGAAATGTCTCTTCGGGAATGTGGGTTTCGGGGAAATGTCATAGATTCCATCGAAAGGGGATCGCCCTGCCTCACAGATTTTTTTATTTCGAATCGTCGCGACAAAAAACCATTGACCAGAATGCGGGATCCTGCTCGGGAGAAGTGTCTCTCCAGCAGAGCCACGAAGTCAGTGTTTATCCCGAGAGAGAGCATCATGCGGTAAAGGAAGGGCAGTGATACTCGATCGAAAGCGTGGTCGATGCTCCGGCGCTCTCCGCACTTCTGCGAGGCGATGAGAACGTTGTGTTGTTGCAGCACTCTGGTTAAACGTTGCTACGTGATAAGGATGAAGACTCGGCTGTCTGTATTACACAGACTGATGGGACGATACGAGGAGATGTTCTCTGCGCTCCGGCCGCTCTTTTTCACGAGCACGATGGTCCCTTCGGAGAATTCTGCTGGTACGGGCGCCACCAGCAGTTCATTCATCACCGCGTGCAGTTCGCGGTAGATGACGTCGAACGCCCAGTTCAAAAACTCGGCAGTTAGACCATCGCCCCCTGGTGATTTTCGTTTAGGGCTGGTAATTATTGCTAATTTGATCTCCTCGAGCGTGATCTCTTCCACGAGACTCGCGTTGGCGTCGTCGTCAACGTGGATAATCCTCTCGCAACCGAGGCCGGCGTCGATGTCTGGTACTCTCGCAGGGTCTGCGGCGTACAGCTCGGTGAAGTACTGGAGCACGTGCTGCTCAATTTCGGGTTGTGTTTGCAGAACTTCGTCGCGCGCATTTTTAAGGCGCGTGATCGTTGTCTTCTTTCTTCGTCTTTCCCCCAGCTGGAACGTGGACATGCTTTCGCCGGCAACGCGGGTTTCGTTGACGCGCGCAAAATTCTGTGAGAACTCGCGCTGCAACGTCAGCATCTGCGCCTTCACGCGGTGGATGGTGGTGAGCATGGCGGGATTCTGGTAGTAGGCGTCGTACGCCTCACGTAATTCCGCGTACAGCTGCTGGTGCCGTGCGTGGTGGACACGGTAGACTTCGTTCGACTTCCACTTGAAAAAGGATTTTATTTTTGGTTTTGCGAACGAAGTCCACCAGTCCAGCGCAGTTCGGTACCGGTTGCGCTGGCGCGTCCAGTACTGCCACCGTACGGTGAACTCTTCTTTATTCTCCTGAGTCAGGAGGTGGGGGCGCAAGCTCCAAAACCCGCGGCCGCATTCGCCGCCGAGGTGGGGGAGGCAGATTCGCACCGTCAGCGCTTTGTGGTCCGTGAATGAACACACATGTGTCGTGGCAGTTCTCAGCTGATCGCACAGTCCCGCGCTCACATACACACGGTCGAGTCTGGATTCGGCGTTGTGTACGATGTACGTGGGTGCGTGTGTATTGGGGTGCAGCTTCAGCCACACGTCGTGCCGTTGTATTTGCTGGACGGCCGTCTGTAGCGCGGCGCTCGGGTTCGAGCTCGTGGAATCGCACGGTCGTAGCACGCAGTTAAAATCGCCGGCGAGGACGATGTGATCGGTGTTGTGCCGAAGGTAGTACGCGAGCGTACCGTTGAAGAAGCGCTCTCGCTCAGCACGGAGTGCGGTGCCCGAGGGTGCGTAGACATTGCAGAGCATTGTGTTTTGGACACGCAGCGCAATGAGGCGTCCGTCCAAACTCTTCTCGACGTGGCTGTATTTAATGTGCTCTTTTAGAGCGATCGCGCCTGGCGTGGTCCACGTTGCAGATAATGTTGAAACCGGGAATCGTGAGACGCTCGTTTTCAATTTCTTGCAGAAACACGATGTCGAGTTCTTGTGTACGGACGAAGCTTCGCAGGGCGTCAACCTTTGTGGCGTTGGTGATGTTGTTGATATTTGCAAGGTTGTAAGACGAGAAATCGAAAATTATAATTCCTCTTCCTCGTCTTCCTCGTCGTCGTCGTCGTTGTCTACGTTGTATTTTGGCTTCTTACCTTTTGGGCGAAGTTTTCTGCTGCTGGTCGACGAGTCGGTGTCATTGCCATCGGATTTGCCATGGCCAGATTTTTTAAAACCTGCACCTCCGACGGGGGTAAGCCCACTGCCCAATGGCTGCACGTCCGTGGGTTGGGGCATCAAAAAAGATGAGCCGTTTCCCTCGCCGGTCGGTTTTTTCGGGGGGGTGGTTGTCCGGATTCGGCATGGGCTTACCGCCGCTTGGCTTTAACTTCCCGCCGTTTGGCTTGAGCAGTTGCTGCTGGTCGGCCGGTTGCTGCGGGTTGAGCGGTTGCTGCGGCATCGCCGGTTGCTTGACGGCGTCGGCAAAAGTTTTTTGCACAAGCAATTTTTTGTTTTGCACACAACCCACGCCGATGTGGAGGTAGTCATGGCAGTGTTTACAGGTGGCCTTCTGAGCATAATATTGGCACTTTGTGGCCTCCCCGTTAATCGTGATCCAGGATGCAATGTTTTCCCGAACCACCATCTTTGCTACGCGGATAACGGTGTAGGCCCCGGCAAATTCTTGGTCGTCGCCGAGTTGCTCCTCGTAAACATCACGAACTTCGCCGTAACGCTCGAGAAACATGGCGACGTCGGCGTTCGACACGTCCGCCGAAAGGTCGAACAGTTTCACCAACACTGTTCCGTCCTCGATGGTTATGGTCACTTGGTGTTGCTTCTTGTCACTTCCGGTCAGCTCATGGGCTTTGCCATGCTCCTCGCACACCTTAAGGGCAAGGGTGAGGTCAGTGACCGTGACGAAAGTAACACCAAGGGTTTGGCTGTTCTGGATGCGGATCACTTCACCGCGCTTGAGGCCGAGCTTATCGGCGCAGAATTTCTGCACCTTCGGCATTCCCGGTTTGTTCGGTAGGTCACCATAATCGATGCGGATCGTATTTTGTCTTCCCATCTTTCACACTCGCGACGATTTCGCGACGCGGGATTGGATGCACACAATAGAGAAAAAAAACACTGTTTCGGTCGAACTCTGCACGGCGGAGAAAAAACTTTTAGCGTCCGATCGCGGCAGAGGTTCGACGCTGAGTGCATCTTGCAATATTTTTATTATTTGAAGAGGCAGTATTTGCAAATTTTGCTAGGTTTGTTCTAGAGGTCGTATCAAAATGCTACGATTTGGATGAAACTTTCAACGTTTGTTTGTCTACCCAAGCCTAGACCCGAGCAGACGGAAATAACGTGGAAATATTTTTTTATATTTTAAAATAGTCGTAATCGAGCTTTCGTGGTAATCGGTCGCATTTTTAATTAAGTCCGTGTCGTTCCGCGCGCTTTTTGAAGTGTAAGCATAAACCGCGAATTCATTCATTTTTTTTGTGTCGATTTAACCCTCTCAACTCGCGAAACATGCCTTGCCATATCAATAACTGCCAAATCAACGACGCATCGCACTTGATGCAGTGTTCCGGTTCGTGTGGCAGAAGTTACCATGCTGCGTGCGCTGGGACACAGAGGAACTACGAGAACGAAATAACTAATTATATGATCCCGCTGTGCCGAGACTGCCAGGGAGTTGTGGGATCCCGGGTGAACCACCCTGTGCAGAGAGAGAGAGAAAGAGAGACGACATCTGGTGACGTCTATCGTTCTGCCGTTTTCCGCCATTCGTGACGACGCGCTCGAAAGAGTCACAAGTTCGATTAACTCGAAGATCAAATAAATCTCGTTATATTATTAATCCTCCGGCTTTTATTATTCGCCTCGTTCGTTCCCCCACAGTGGTGACCCGCGACGTTCGAAAGTTTACCGGTTCCGACGGAAAACCTGCGAAAAAACTTTTTTTACGCGAAAAACAAAGGGGGACATAACCTCGAAATGTCTAACCCGCCGCCAGCCAACCAAGAAGGGAACGCAAGCAACATGCAAGCTGTCGCGGCCGTCGGTGTCAAGCTTCCAGATTTCTGGAAAACGGACCCGGAAATGTGGTTTGCGCAAGCGGAGGCGCAATTTACTTTGGCCAACATCACACGCGACGACACAAAGTACTCCCACATCGTGGCCAAAGTCGATCAAACCGTGATTTGCCACATCGCCGACCTGGTCCATCGCCCCCCGCTTGAGAACAAGTACATCGCAGTGAAGGAGAGTCTGATTGGCCGTTTTCCTTGTCCCCTCAAGCCAGACTGGAAGGACTGCTTGGAACGCACGACCTTGGAGATTTGCGTCCCTCCCACCTTCTCGCAAAGATGCAGGAACTCTCGTCGGGATTGGGAGTTGAGTCCGCGCTGCTGCGGATGCTCTTTCTGCAGAAACTGCCAACGAACGTCAGAGGAATCCTCTCGATTTGCAACGAGTCGCTAGCGAACATTGCGTTGATGGCAGACAAAATGATCGAAACTATGTCAGCAACCGTGGCATCCGTGAGCAAGCCGGAAGGGCTTCCGACCTCCGAAACCGACGATCTCAAGGCACAGGTTGCAGCTCTCACAGCTGAGGTCAAGCGGATGAGGATCCAGCCCTCGCGTTCCCGCAGTCGATCACTGTCCCGAGCTCGGGACGACGCTCGCTCTCCGTCCAGAAATCGAGATGACGTGTGTTGGTATCATCGCAAATACGGAAACAACGCTCGACAGTGCCGTGAACCGTGCACGTTTTCTCCAAAAAACTAGATGTCGGCCCATCTCAAACGGCGGAGGTTTTTTTTTTTTTTATTTATATTTATTCAGTTTTTCTTTTCCATGTACATTCATTCAGTTAAAATATTATTGAGTGTCCAATCACAATCGATGACTTTTCACCTCAATTTTAAATACTAGCAACTTTCATTTATTCATGAAATATTGTAGCTTTCGCTATTCAGTGATTTCAAATGTAGGAGGTCCTACATGTACAAAAGGGAAAAGGGATACCTTAAAACTAACTTATAAACTATATAAAGAGCGGATCAATGCAGCTGAAGACTGCAATGATTTTTGTCGAAATGCATCAATAATCCTATTGGACATAACATCCAAAGTGTCAACTTCGGCTAATTGATGAAGTTCACTGGTGCTGAACCAAGGAGGAAGTTTCAGAATCATTTTCAGAATTTTGTTCTGAATCCTCTGAAGTTTTTCTTCCTGGTTAAGCAACAGCTTGTCCAGATCGGCACAGCATAAAGCATGGCAGGTCTGAAAATTTGTTTATAAATTAACAGTTTATTCTTGAGACAAAGTCTAGAATTCCTGTTTATAAGTGGATACAAACATTTAATATATTTGTTACATTTAACCTGGATACTTTCAATGTGATCCTTGTAAGTAAGGTTTTTGTCAAAAGCAAGTCCAAGATATTTCACTTGATCCTCCCACTTTAAATTTACCTCATTCATCTTTATAATGTGATGACTTTTGGTTTAAGAAAATCAGCCCTTGGTTTGTGAGGGAAAATAATAAGTTGAGTTTTTGCAGCATTTGGAGTAATTTTCCATTCTTTCAAATAAGAATTGAAAATATCCAAGCTTTTTGTAATCTTCTTGTGATGACACGAAGGCTTCTACCTTTGGCGGAGATGCTTGTATCATCAGCAAAAAGTGATTTCTGACATCCTGGGGGCAAATCAGGCAAGTCAGAAGTAAAAATATTGTATAAAATTGGACCCAAAATGCTTCCTTGAGGGACGCCAGCACGTACAGGTAGTTGATCAGATTTGCTGTTCTGATAACATACCTGTAGAGTACGATCCGTCAAATAATTTTGAATAATTTTCACGATATAAATCGGAAAATTAAACCTTTTCAATTTCGCAATCAAACCTTTATGCCAAACACTGTCAAATGCTTTTTCTATGTCTAGAAGAGCAGCGCCAGTAGAATAGCCCTCAGATTTGTTGCTTCGAATTAAATTTGAAACTCTCAACAACTGATGAGTAGTTGAATGCCCAAGGCGAAATCCAAACTGCTCATCAGCGAAAATTGAATTTTCATTAATGTGCATCATCATTCTATTAAGAATTATTCTTTCGAATAATTTACTAATAGATGAAAGCAAACTAATGGGCCGATAGCTTGAAGCTTCGGCAGGATTTTTGTCCGGTTTCAAAATCGGAACTACTTTGGCATTTTTCCAACTACTGGGAAAATATGCCAAATCAAAACATTTGTTGCAAATTTTGACCAAGCTACTTAAAGTTGCTTCTGTTAATTTTTTAATTAAAATGTAAAAAATGCCATCCTCACCAGGGGCTTTCATATTTTTAAATTTTTTGATAATAGATTTTATTTCATTCAGATCCGTATTAAAAACTTCATCTGATGAAAATTCTTGTCAAACGGCGGAGGTGGGTGGAGCTTCAACAAGTCGTCGTCTTGTCGTCTACGACAGATCATCCAAAACAAGATTCCTGATCGATTCAGGGTCCGACGTGTCCCTGATTCCCGCGAGCAGAAGTGACCGGACCGGAGGCGAGATACCTTTTCACCTGCACGCTGCAAACGGCTCAAGCATCAAGGCGTACTCCAAGAAATTCCTGTGCATGGATCTGGGACTGAGGTGGAAATTTGTGTGGAGCTTTCTGGTTGCGGATGTCGGCATGGCGATCCTCGGCGCTGACTTTCTGGTGCACTACGGGCTGATCATCGATCTCAAGCACCAGCGCCTGATCGACAACACGACGAAGCTGCATTCGCTTGGTGGAATGATGACGGCAACGGTCCACAGTGTCACGTTCGTCGACGAGCATAACCCGTTTCGGGACCTGCTGCACGAATTCCAAGAAATTACTGTGCCCTTCTCACTCCGGTGCCAACCAACCCACGATGTAACTCACCACATCGTAACGAAAGGCCCTCCTGCTGCATGCAAGGTGCGAAGACTGCATCCAGATAAAGCGAAGGCCGCGAAGGAAGAATTCCAGTTGATGATGGACCTGGGCATCTGCAGACCGTCGAGTAGCAGCTGGGCAAGTCCACTGCATTGTGTCCCGAAGAAAAATGGCCAGTGGCGGTTCGTTGGGGACTACCGGCAGCTCAACAAAATCACAGCACCCGACCGGTACCCGGTGCCTCACATCCACGACCTGCTCAACACGCTGACCGGTAAGTCGATATTCACGACACTCGACCTGGAACGAGCTTATCACCAGATACCGGTAGAAGAGTCGGACATCCCCAAAACAGCAGTGATGACACCGTTTGGCCTTTTTGAATTCACTCGCATGCAATTTGAGTTGATGAATGCCAGCCAAACGTTTCAACGCTTCATGGACCGTTTGTTTGCAGATCTTGACTTCGTCGTGAAGTTCATTGACGACATCTGCATCGCGTCCACGTCCATGGAAGAGCATCGCCTCCACGTTCGCATTGTGCTAGAACGGTTGCACGCCAACGGCCTGGTGATCAACGTCGCCAAAAGCCAGTTCGCTAAGACAGAAGTGAATTTCCTCGGCTATGTGGTAAGCGAAACTGGAATTCGTCCGCTCCCGGAACGGGTCAAGGCTGTGCGAGACTTCCCAACGTCGTCAACGGTTCGTGAGCTGAGAAGGTTTCTGGCGTTAGTGAATGTCTACAAGAGGTTCATTCCACACGCCTCCGACATTCAGGCAGACCTTCGAAAGCTGATCCCCGGGAACCGGAAGAATGACACGCGGAAAGTGCAGTGGACCGAGGAATCGAGAGCAAGCTTTGAAAACTGCAAATCATCTCTATCTTCATCTGCGCTCTTGACGTACCCGGATTCGAGGAAGCTACTAGGGCTGATGATCGACGCGTCCAATACTGCTGCTGGAGCTGTTTTACAGCAATTTGACGGCAAGTCCTGAGAACCACTTGGATTCTACTCCGAGAAGTTTAACGACGCGCAGAAGAAGTACTCCACTTTCGGCAGAGAACTGACAGCAATGAAAATGGCCGTTCAGTACTTCCGCCATTTCCTGGAGGGGAGGAGTTTCACCATCTTCACGGACCACCGGCCTCTCACGCACGCGATTACTACAACATCCAGTAGCCGTCTTCCTCACGAAGAGCGATACTTGAGGTTCGTTGCCGAGTTCACCACGGACATCCGACACATCAGTGGCGTTGACAACGTTGTGGCTGATGCACTTTCTCGCGTCGACGCTGTCCAGTGCACCATCGACTTCGAGCAGCTGGCGATGGACCAAGAGAACGACGTCGAGTTGGAGAATCTGGTGAAGTCGCCCACAAGCTCGTTGAAGCTTGTACAGAAGCATTTCTCGCACTGTCGCAAACAGGCCTGCAAAAAGTTTTCAACACAGCGTACATATGAAGCAACACAAAATGTCAGTTCACTGGTAGCATGTGACTACAAGCCTGCTGTGTCTATTCAACCACTGCCGCCTGACTCGTGCCGGTCGGCTGCTGGAGAATGAGAGACGTGAAAAAATGAGCTACACTCACTCAATTCGTGTCATATGACTGACTCGCAAAATCCTCTTTAAACACTATTTTGACTATTTTCAAACAATTGAATGGTTGTAGACTGTACAAAACACTTAAAACAACCATAACTTATATTCAAAATTACATTTCCACACATAAATACGAACTTTTTGTGTAAAAACTTGTTTCTTTATGTGTGTGCGTGCAACGTCGAATGAGCGTTGGCCGACTACTGCCTCGCATTGCAGCTGCTCAATGAGCTAGGGCACTCACGACTGCGCCGGGTTTGTTTATGGATCTCAAAAATTTGTGTCTACTGCGACATCTCGATCCCGAACATCCAGCGCCCTTACGTCCCGAAGAAGCAGCGGCAGTCTGTTCTGGAGAAATTCCACGGCTTGGCACACCCTGGTGTGCGGGCTTCTCGAAAGCTTATCTCGCAACGGTATGTGTGGCCATCGATGAACAAAGATATTGCAAACTTCGTCAAGTCGTGCGTGAACTGTCAACGGTCGAAAATCTCACGGCACACTGTCTCGCCCCTCGGCAGTTTTGAATTGCCAAAATCACGTTTCCGTCACGTTCACATTGACTTGGTTGGTCCGCTACCAACGTCCAAAGGCTGCCGGTATCTGTTGACAGTCATCGATCGTTTCTCACGTTGTCCGGAAGCCATACCACTGTCCGATATGACAGCGAAGACGGTGGCGGAAGCGTTCTGCGGAACTTGGGTATCGAGATTTGGAGCACCGGAAACCATTACGAGCGATCAAGGAAGGCAGTTCGAGTCCAAGTTGTTCGCCGAACTCAACCACATACTGGGAACAACTCACATTCGAACAACGGCGTATCACCCAGAAGCAAATGGGATGGTGGAGCGGTTTCACTGAACGCTGAAGGCGGCGATAATGTGCACTGACCCGACAAACTGGTACGACCGGTTGCCGCACATTCTCCTTGGCTTGCGAGCAGCTTACCGCGACGACCTGAACTGTAGTGCTGCCGAGTTAGTGTTCGGGCAATCTTTGCGGCTGCCGGGCGAATTCTTCGACGATGCACTTCCGGCGGTCAGTCGAACGGAGTTCGCGAACAAGCTGCACCAAGTGTTTGAGGACGTTAAGCCACCAGCAGCTTCGAACCACGGTAAACGCAGTGTGTTCGTCAGTGGCGACCTTAAGAAGTGCTCGCATGTCTTCGTGCGCATCGATTCCGTCAAGATTGATATGCAGCATCCGTACACAGAAAAAAATATGTAAATTTACACAGCACGTAATTACTGTTTCTTATGTAAACTTACTCAATGTAATGTTGAAATATGATGTAAAGAGTAAAAAGTCATGGAAATTACTCCAATGTAAATCTAAATCTAATGTAAATCATGAATCTAATGGAAACGCTGAGCATGGAAACTCAAATCTGATGGATTTCTACCCGTGTTCGGCTTCCTGTAAATTCCTATTCAATGTAAATCATATATCCGATGTATTTCTGCCAAACGTTGACTTCAAAACTACCCGAACTAAAAATAGTTATATTTGGTTCTCTTTCTATCGCTCTCATACTTCGCTGGCCCACTGCCTGAGCCTCGACCTGAACAAGTTGATGCTTTTGCCGCTCGTTTATAAAATGCGAAGATGGCTCAGTCGGCAGCGGGTAGCAGCAGTAACACCGAACATCCTACCCGTCGTCCGTTCAATTCCAGTCCAGCGTTATTCCACTTGGCCGTCGACGAGAAAGCGTCCCCTACCTGTGAAACAACTTTTAAAATCGGAATTTCCTTTTGCTGCCCGCTTCAATAATTTTAAAATAGAACATAGGCCACACCCTTTTCCTACTGCAATCCAAGTCGAGCTTTTCATTCCCATTGGCTAATTAGATTTAGTTGATTTGAACTAACGTAAATTCCAAAAGTAATGTAAATTCCAAAACTAATGTAAATTTTCAAAACTAATGTAAATTTCCAATGAATCTAATGTAAATTTCCGATGAACCTAATGTAAATATACATCATTTATCATGATACCTTTTGGTACATGATAAATAATGTAAATTCACAGGAATATTTTTTTCTGTGTACGACAGTCCCTACGAGGTACTGGAGAGGGGAGACAAGAGCTTCAATGTGCTGGTAGCAGGAAAACAACAATGTATTTCCATCGATCGACTGAAACCGGCGTTCATCTGCAATCCTGAGGTCAACGCGCACCCCCAAGATGATCCAGCAACGAAAGTTACACCTTCTGGACACAGAGTGCGATTCTTGGTGTAACTGGGGGGAGGCTGTGGGATCCCGGGTGAACCACCCTGTGCAGAGAGAGAGAACGAGAGACGACATCTGGTGACGTCTATCGTTCTGCCGTTTTCCGCCATTCGTGACGACGCGCTCGAAAGAGTCACAAGTTCGATTAACTCGAAGATCAAATAAATCCCGTTAGATTATTAATCCTCCGGCTTTTATTATTCGCCTCGTTCGTTCCCCCACAGAGTTATTTCGGTTGAAGTCACAACTCGCGCCGTTCTCCTGCAACAGCAAAAGCTGTCTTGCGATATCAAAGCTCTGATTGATGCTAACTTTAAGGCTTGCAATGCCTTCAAGCAAATGGACAACAAAATCGAAGTTGTTCAAGATGAATATGAGGGCATTGCCACCCTCCTTGGCGAAATGCAGCAGCAACTCAACAGGCTGGATAAAAAAAATCGACGACTCTACATTAAACGTATGCAAAAAAGTTTCGTCATTTTTAGATGACGTAGCACCAGCGGACAACGCCAGTACGTTGGTCAAAATCGACGCACTGACCTCCGTCTGAGTGAGAGTCAGAGCATGATCGGTGAGAGACTTAAGAATATCAACACGGAGTTGATTTTTTGTCTGGGCGTGACCCTGGTCCTGCTGTCAATGAAATCCTCGAGGAGATTAAGGCAATCTCAGCCTATCGCTGGTACTGAGCAAACCGAGGCAGCAGCACGAAACTCTCGCTGATGAGTTAGCATCATAGCCAGCACCAACAACAACAGTCCCAGCAACGGCAACCCCAGCAGCATCAACATCAATCCCAACAACAGCAACAACTTCATCAACTCCAGCAACCCTACAACATCAACATCAACAACAACAACAACAACAACAACAACAACAACAACAACAACAACAACAACAACAACAACAACAACAACAACAACAACAACAACAACAACAACAACAACAACAACAACAACAACAACAACAACAACAACAACAACAACAACAACAACAACAACACCCACCGGCACAACAGCAACCACAACGGCACAACAGCAACCACAACTTCATCAACAGCAACAGCCCACCCAAGCTCAGCTAATACATAGAAGCGCACAGGTATACAGTGAAACACTTAGCCGGATGTTCCGGCCAGCACAACGTAGCTCTTTTCCGGAAACAGGAAATTTTATAAACTAATGACGCCTTCATGTGAAGCTAGCGATAATTTAATTTTGACAAGTCCAACCACTGCGTCTAATAATTTAATTGAAATTTTGACTTACTGTCAAAACTTCAATAGAATGAAAAGTGCCGCAAAAATCGACACTATTAATCAAGCTATCAGCGGATGCCTTTATACTGCTATTCTTGGCACGGAGACCAGTTGGGACGCTAGTATTTTAAGCGAAGAGGTTTTCTCTAGCAACTTTAATGTATTCAGGAATGATAGAAATCTGTTATCATCCGGGAAAAAGTCAGGAGGCGGCTATTTAGTCGCCATTAAAACCGATTTTGACTCAGAAAAACTTGATTCTGACGTTTTTGCACAATTTGAACACGTATGGGTCAAAGCTCAGATTGCAAAAGAGACTCACATCTTTGCATCTGTGTATTTTCCCCCGTTATCGCCACTCAGCTCTTATGAAGATTTCTTCAGGAACGCTGAAAACGCTGGATTTTCAGTCAAAACTAAAATTGTTCAGAGGCTATCTGTTAGCATATATAGTTTGCATGAAATGCGGCAACACGGCGCAAATTTTGCCTCGTCTCCTGCTTTCTTGGAACTGTCACGCAAGAATGTTGCACCACTGTTGGTAATTTTACGGTGGTAATTTTATTGCTCACACACACACACACACACATGCACACATGGGAAGCCACAGTTTGTGCACCAACTTGGGAAGAATTCTGTTCTAATGGAGATTGTTAGGACGGCTACCCGAAAACCAGAATGATTTGGAGCAATGGAGTTGGGACCAAACTGGTAGGATATTGGCCACACCCGAAGTGGCCAGTACCCTAGGGAAGGTTCTACCGGGGACATTTATTGAATCATACAAATTAAGGCAATATGGGTATGGCCACACCCGGAGTGGCCATTGCCCTGCGGAAGGTTCTACTGGGAGGACATTTACGGAACAATACAAATTTGGGCAATATGGGTATCAAAATTCATGGTTTTGATACTGGTAATGAAAATGGCCATTTTGACAGGATTGGCCACACCCGAAGTGGTTGTCCGGTAGGAACTACTTCAGAACCTTCCCCCAGGGCAATGGCCACTCCGGGTGTGGCCAATCCTGTAAAAATGGCCATTTTCAAAATTTCATTTCCAGTTTCAAAAACCATTAATTTTGATGCCCATATTGCCCCAATTTATATGGTTCCGTAAATGTCCTCCCGGTAGAACCTTCCCTCAGGGCAATGGCCACTCCGGGTGTGGCCAATCCTGCAAAAATGGCCATTTTCATCACCAGTATCAAAAACCATGAATTTTGATACCATTATTGCCCTAAGTCGTATGGTTCGATAAATGTCCCCGGTAGAACCTTCCCGCAGGGCAATGGCCACTCCGGGTGTAGCCAATCCTGTCCAAATGGCCATTTTCATTACCAGTATCTAAAACCATGAATTTTGATACTCATATTGCCTAAATTTGTATTGTTCCGTAAATGTCCTCCCAGTAGAACCTTCCGCAGGGCAATGGCCACTCCGGGTGTGGCCAATCCTGTTAAAATGGCCATTTTCATTACCAGTATCAAAAACCATGAATTTTGATACCCATATTGCCCCAACTTGTATGGGTCCGTAAATGTCTTCCCGGTAGAACCTTCCCTCAGGGCAATGGCCACTCCGGGTGTGGCCAATCCTGTCGAAATAGCTATTTTCATTACCAGTATCAAAAAACCATGAATTTTGATACCCATATTGCCCCAAGTCGTATGGTTCGATAAATGTCCCCGGTAGAACCTTCCCTCAGGGCAATGGCCACTCCGGGTGTGGCCAATCCTGTCAAAATGGCTATTTTCATTACCAGTATCAAAAACCATGAATTTTGATACACAGCTAAAAAAGTAGTAATCCAGCTGCGTGTAAAAGGCATGGGTGTAGAATAAATTTTGCATTATTTTATGCAATTTTATGTGATTTTACACCCTGAAACATGTAGCCCATCAGTATGGGAAACCTACTTGACCGAAATGTCAAGCTCATATATGCGTTTATCCTTACAGCTCTTCATCGGTCTGATGGCCGAGTGGGCTAAGGCGCCAGTCCTTACTGTTGGTGCTGGGTTTGAATCCCGTCGGTTGTAACTTTTTTTTTGTGTTTGCAAAAATTGTACATGCAGTGTGTAATATTAAGTGTTTATTTTGACGAAGGTGATGTGCATGCTTTTGCATGCGATTTTACCATCGGATTTTTTGCTGTGTACCTATATTGCCCAAATTTGTATGGTTCCGTAAATGTCCTCCCAGTAGAACCTTCCGCAGGGCAATGGCCACTCCGGGTGTGGCCAATCCTGTTAAAATGGCCATTTTCATTACCAGTATCAAAAACCATGAATTTTGATACCCATATTGCCCAAATTTGTATGGTTCCGTAAATGTCTTCCCGGTAGAACCTTCCGCAGGGCAATGGCCACTCCGGGTGTGGCCAATCCTGTCAAAATGGCCATTTTCATTACCAGTATCTAAAACCATAAATTTTGATACCCATATTGCCCAAATTTGTATTGTTCCGTAAATGTGCTCCCAGTAGAACCTTCCGCAGGGCAATGGCCACTCCGGGTGTGGCCAATCCTGTTAAAATGGCCATTGTCATTACCAGTATCAAAAACCATGAATTTGGTACCGTTACGACATCAGCAATCTATTTTGCTAACCATCGCTTACGGTTGCAAATAGGAGTAGGGTTTATTACTATAAATTAACGATTTAACTTGTTAGTAGGGCTTTTTAGAATTAGGGATGTTTGTGTTGTTTTGTTTAAAATGATTTGTTATTCGTTAAAATTAAAAGAAATTCACAAACATATTACAACAGAGCTCAGTTTAGGGATAAAGATCAAATAAAGCACACATTACTCGCGAACCGAAGGGAACCATATTTGTAAAAACACTATAACAGCACACACGTTGGGAGGGTATACATCGTGACCCAAAAAGCGAGATTGTCGATTGGATTAAGGGCATGCATGGGAGAAGGAAAAAGGGAATAAAAGAGGGTTTGCGGCGAGAGTGAGCCAACAATTGATCTTGGGTTCACTGATTAGGCCTTTTCCACATCAACCACTGATCGAGTCACATCGTCATCCCATCATCAAGCGCAAATCTATACTACTGCGTTGTAAGAAGTGGAAAAGTTGCTCCACTGGTGAAAGCCATTGTATCAGGTATAATATACAAAGAACTATAACCCCAAGTGTGACCCCCAAATTCCTGGCCAGCTCGCTAACCTCTCCCTTCTACGTGCACGGTTGGTCCCTCAGGGCCCGTAATTACCAATTTGAGTCCACGATAGCACGTTCGTTGAACCACTAGCCCACGCGGTCAAGCACCTTGCCCAGAAGGGCAGGCCGGACTCTAGAAGCCGCGCGAACAGCGCCGCCGTCGGATAGCCTCGTTCCGCCGCTGGCAGGACGACCGACGCATCCCAAGCTGTTGGTGGATCGCTCGCCTAGGGAAACCGCATGTACCTCGGCGACAAAAGCGATCACCCACGAGGTCCAGGTAGCAGCTCGACGACCGGCGATTGGCGACAGCACGTACGCCGCCGGTGACCCCCATCAACGCCATTTTTGGCCCCCCGTAGCCAAAAGACCGCCACGAGTTCCAGCAAGCGGCCTCGAGAAGGGCAAGTTCAGCCGACGACGAAGCGCACGTGGCATCGTGCACCACAACTCCAGCACCAGGCCGTCCAGATCGCAGAATCGACAGGCCGAGAACGGCCGACTTCGCACCGCACGTGGCCTCCCACCGGCCAACCGCAGAAGCCTCCATCTTCAAGAAGCCGCCAGCATGCCCCCCGCAACACACACACACACGCCCACAGTGAGTAAAATAAAAACCGGCTAAAAAGTGAAAAGTACAGGGTTTGTCCTTTTGATTATCCGAGCCGCCTTGCAAATTAGAGCTCCTTGCTTTGAAAACCACGCCAGTCGCGCAAAAGAGGCCCCGAGCCCACCCCTGTCCGGTCGTGGCTCTAAGACCAACCGGCAGGGGCGTCTTAAGGGCCTCCTGGCCCAGAGGGTACGTTGTCCCGTTTTAATAAATTTTGATACCCATATTGCCCCAAGTCGTATGGTTCGATAAATGTCCCCGGTAGAAACTTCCCTCAGGGCACTGGCCACTCCGGGTGTGGCCGATATCCTACCAAATTGTTCCCAATCATTTCGGTATTGCGGTGACCGTTCTGGCAACCGTCAATAACTTCTTGGACCTCCTCTCAAGTTCGTGCACCACCTGTTTCTTTCAACGTGTGCGTGTGTGTGTGAGCAATGAAATTCCCAACGTAAGGTCCGTCTTTGATGAAAGTCTGATGGACACTAAATCCTCCAGAGGCTAACTTTTAGCTTAAATAGTTGGCACGGCATCCACGCAACAAAAACAGAATGTCACGCCGAGGGCATGCGACGGTAACGCTACATTTTCGAAAAAATTTGCATTGACACCGCAGATAGAGCTTTAAGACAAAGTCCTTTGTCAATAAATATATGATGTGGCAATCACGGCCACATGCTAAGATCACATTGAGAAGAGGAGAAAAAAAAACGAAGTTGACTTTATAGCTGTCGGCCACCATTGCTAGTACCAACCACTAGTGTCTTCCTTTTAACTACAAGGACTTCGCCGCCCTGGGCTCCTAAGTGTTTGAGTACGACACGGAGCGACGGCGCCGGATACCCATATTTACACTTAGAATTTTAGAGCGCCCGCCGCGGGATTCGAACCAGCAACCTCTGGATTGTGAGTCCAGAGCGCGGTCCGATTGATCAACACGGGCGGGAGAAGAGGAGAAAGAGAGACAAAAAAGGAACGATGAGGTCCTTATTTGAGTCTCGATTTCATTACTCTCGACCTCTTTCGTCTTATCTTAGTAATAAACAGTGCGTAGGTTCGAAGCAGGTAAAGAACCAACGCGCTCGAAAACCCCTCTCATTATTTTACTCATTTGAAAACCAATGGAAAACCATTCGATTTAAACTACAAAACCATTCAACGTTAATGAGAAAAGCACTGCGAATTCATGTGCATCGTCACATGAGGTTAACGTGTTTTGCTTTTTAGTTGGGTCCTAAAATGAAGTTTAAATTTGTGATATTATTGCTCATAACAATAAAGCTTATTTTTCTGTGTACAATGACCCTTTGAACGACCGCAAAGGATTTAAAATGGATTTTTATTTGAATTTTAAAAAATTAACTTCACGGTCCTTCTTGCCAGAAAAGGTCCTACATGACAGCTCTTTCCAAGAAGACCATAGTTGATCCATGGAAAAAATGTTGTCTTGTCAATATTTTTTTCTGCATTAAAATGAAAAAAAGTGATCAGAAATGGTTTTAAACCGTGTTTTTTACCGTTGTACATAAAAATTGACATAGGGCTTTAACACCCAATTTACCGCGTCGCGCTTTTAGAATTTTCGAAGTGATTTGCACGTGACAATCAAAAGCAGAGTCGTATGGGGCAGATACATGTTGTAACAGTTGCACTTGTTAGCATTTATTTATTTATTTATTTTGGTTTTTCCGTTCGTCTTTAAATGTAATTTGATCTCCGTTACCACGGTAATCAATGTAAGTGATGTTAGCCCTCACGATCGTTGGTAACTTTCGTTACCGGTTTAAGACCTGGAGAGAGAATATCGCGGAGGTCGTTCATATGTTGAATCCTTCGGGAAGACGGAAAGGGACGGTCAGAGCCATTGCCGACCGCTATAGTGGGACGGGAACTCAGATCTTTAAAGATCCGAAGAAGCCCGAGGCAATCTCCGCGCGTACAAAAGGGAAAATGGATACCTTAAAACTAACTTATAAACTATATAAAGAGCGGATCAATGCAGCTGAAGACTGCAATGATTTTTGTCGAAATTCATCAATTACACAGTCCAACAAGATTTTGTCTCTGAGACGAGTATATGTGTTCCTAGTAAAATTTTGCCTGCTGAATCCGAATCCGGGTCCAGAATTGCTCCAAATGGTCCCAATATTGAGATACACCCGTAGTTTAGGCCAAAATTAGCTACTTTGTTGACTATTTTACAAAAGAACTATTGAATAAACAACTAAACCAATACATGTATCTTAAAGTTCACGTTTTCCCCTTTCTGAAACACCCCTGGTTTTTAAAATTTGATTGTTTCTACGCATATTTATAGCCATTTTAAAATTTTATTTTCAGTTGGTTCTCATTCAAGTTTTTCCAACTTGCATGCAAGTCAAATTCTAATTTTAAAATGGCTCTAAATATGCGTAGAAACAATCGAATTTTAAAAACCAGGGGTGTTTCAGAAAGGGGAAAACGTGAACTTTAAGATACATGTATTGGTTTAGTTGTTTATTCAATAGTTCTTTTGTAAAATAGTCGACAAAGTAGCTAATTTTGGCCTAAACTAACATTTCAAACGAGTGTATCTCAAAATTGGGACCACTTGGAGCAATTCTGGACCCGGATTCGGATTCAGCATGCAAAAATCTACTAGGAACACATATTCTCATCTCAGAGACAAGAAACATTTGATTTTTTGTTGAACTGTGTTATCTTATTGGATATAACATCCAAAGTGTCAACTTCGGCTAATTGATGAAGTTCAGTGGTGCTAAACCAGGGAGGAAGTTTCAGAATCATTTTCAGAATTTTGTTCTGAATCCTCTGAAGTTTTTTCTTCCTGGTTAAGCAACAGCTTGTCCAGATCGGCACAGCATAAAGCATGGCAGGTCTGAAAATTTGTTTATAAATTAACAGTTTATTCTTGAGACAAAGTCTAGAATTCCTGTTAATAAGGGGATACAAACATTTAATACATTTGTTACATTTGTTTTGTTTTGTTTTGTTTTTTATTTGGAGGTGGGGAAAAGCCCCTTTGAGTTGTGTCAGAGGACACTCTCTCAGAGAGGCACAAAACCACCTCGTCTTAACGCATCAACAAGTTTACAAACTCCAATGATACAAGACGAGCATACTTAAATCTAACAATTATTACAATTAACGATTAACATTTATGTCACTTTCCTTAAAAATAATATCACAGATCTTCGCTACAAATTCCTAAGATGATTGAGGACTCGATTTTTGATAGTGTTGCGAGGGAGAGAGAAATCAAAAAAGTCAGAACAGGAATTGAAAATACGACACATGCTGGATAGTGGCTCATGATGTCCGTAATTCGTAAGTGCTCGGGAACCCTCAGAAAGTAGTGGGTGCGGAGAGTGCGCCGGCGTATGTTGAAGTCGATGAGTTCCAAAACTGATGGGCAATCGATTGAGGACTGGAGAAGGTCGGTAACGAATGTTACTTTAGCCACATCACGTCGAGTAGAGAGAAGGTCAAGTTGTAACATTTTGCAGCGCTCGACGTAACATGGAGGATTCAACGGGTCGGCCCATAAAACGTGCCGTTGTGCATAACGAACAAATTTCCGTTGAACAGACTCGATCCGCTGGATACTGTTCTGATAAAAGGGCGACCACACAACCGAGCAGTACTCCAAAGTGGAACGGACAAGGGAACAGTACAATGCCTTGAGGCAGCTTATTTGGCGAAATTTTTAGCGATTCTAAAAATAAACCCTAGAGTTTTGAAGCCTTCGCTGTGGTGTATGCTAGGTGATCAGAAAATGTTAATTTGCTATCTAGCATTACGCCGAGATCCTTAACGCAAGATGTCCTTGACAAGAGTGTGTTAGTAAGTTTGTAGTCGAATGCAATAGCGGAGCGTTTCCGAGTGAAAGTGATTACAGCGCATTTGGAAGCGTTCAACAACATCCTGTTGTCCATGCACCAGTTGGCGAAGATGTTAAGCTGGTCCTGCAGGAACAATGCGTCACTACGCGTTTCGATGACGGCATACAGCTTTATGTCGTCAGCATAAGACAGCTTGTGGCACTTCCAAAGTAGATGTACATCGTTCATATAGAGCAAAAAAATGAATGGACCAAGATGGCTTCCTTGGGGTACGCCTGAAAATACAGCGAAAGCAGCAGAAACAACATCACCGATCTTGACGCACATCGTTCGGCCAGCGAGATAGGACCTTAGCCAGTCAAGAAGCGAACCACCAAATCCCAGACGCTCCAGTTTTGCCACAGCTATACGGTGATTCAATTTGTCAAAAGCCGCAGACAGGTCCGTGTATAAGGCATCGATCTGCTTTCGATGTTGCATGGTCCGCAGGATAAAGGAGGTGTATGCCACTAGGTTGGAACTGGTGGATCGTTTAGCCATGAACCCGTGTTGCTCCTGCGCAATGTAACTGGAGCAATGGAACTTGATGAAGTCCAAAACAATCTGCTCAAACAATTTACTTGTTGCGCAAAGAGCGGCGATGCCACGATAGTTGCGAACATCACGTTTTGGCCCCTTCTTGTGTACCGGGAAAACGAAAGATTTCTTCCAACAAGACGGGAACACACCAGTACGAAGCGAGAGGTTGAACAAGAGAGACAATGGTGCTGCTAAGCTGTCCCCACATTTCTTCAGCACTAGGGCGGGAACGCCATCTGGACCACAACTTGTAGATCCTTTCAGGCGCAAGCAAGCTCGGCGGACCGCATCAGGATTCACAAACGGATGTTGTCCAATCGGAGGGCGAACTGGGACGTTGTTGGCAGCCTTAGAGATGATCGCGTCGTCTACGATCTCGTCGTTGAAAACACTGCTGAACTGGGAGCGGAATAAATCGCAGATATCCTCCGGGTTCGTCGCTTCGGTGTCATCACGAACCATCACGGTTGGTAGGCCGGATTCTTTCCTCTGCTCGTTGACGTGGTTCCAGAATTTCTTGGGGTCCCGTTTCAAGCGATTCTGGATGGAGTGTAGGTGCTGATGGTATAACCGATTGTTCAGGTGGCTGTATCGGTTACTAGCTGCCCAGAAAAAGTTTCTCCAGCGGTCGGTTGGATGTTTTGAGTACTTCCTAAGCGCAGCCCGTTTTGCTGTCTTTAAGATCCGTAGGCGCTCGTTTGTCCATGGTGGATATCTAGCGGGTTGTCGCTCCTTCCTGGGCACGAACGTGTCGATTGCTTGATGTAAGATGTTAATCAGAGTTTCGGCGGCTCCATTCGCGTCGAGGTTATGCAGCAAATCGTTCCAGTTGATGTTGTTCAGGTAGACACACATACCAGCAAAGTCAGCGTTGTTAAAATCATGGAAAAAGCTGCAGCTTGAAGCTCGAAAGGCATGAATTTTACATGAAATTGATACCAGTAGGGGAGAGTGGAAACGATCTATTTTTACAAGCGGCTGTGGAGCAGGCAGGAGACTACAGCAAGTCGGTGTGTCAGAGCTAACGAAACATAGATCTAGCACGTTGTTAGAGATGTTGGGGATATCATTCAACTGTTTCAAGTTAGCTACAGAGTAGTCGTCCAAAACATCCAGTTTAAGCTGATTCGTTGGAGTGTTGGCGAGGTTCGGTATGAGCTTGTTTGTCGGACTATGTGTCCAGCGGAGAGCAGGAAAATTAAAATCACCAATGATCATAACACTATCGTTAATTTTCATCATGGATGTCACCCAGGCCAGGGAATCTCTGTGTTGTTCGATCAGAGGCCGATCATTGTCACGTTTCGGGGGGATATAAACTACACAAATGAACAGCGTTGATGTAGCAAGTGGAACATTGACCCAGACCTGTTCGGGAATTGAACAATTTGGTGGAAACAGCTGGCGTGGCTTCAGAGTGGATCGAATAGCAAGTAGAACACCACCCCCTGACATTTTATCGCTATTGACAGAGGTGCGATCGGAACGGAACACTTCGTATTCGGGGCCGAAAAGCTGACTGGATAGAGTGTCAGCTGTCAGCCACGTTTCAGTAAAGGCGTACATATCGTAAGATGCATCAGAAATGGCGAGTGAGTGCTGAGCGATTGTAGTGTTTAAGCCACCAATGTTCTGGTAAAAAAGGAGCAGATTCGTTTCTAGGGCTGGAGGGACCTTAACTCGTTCCGTAGGTTTGGGTACAACTGGTACTGCGGTATCATCGGGAATGGTGTCAGGTATGGTGGCAACAGAGGATGCGGCAAGCGGAAGCCCGATGGAAAAGGAGTCTGGCCGTGGAAGGGTGGTAGATTGGTATTTCGTGTGTTCGGTACTGCACTTGGTAGGACATCTCGATCTCGAGAGGGAACGGTCGATCGTGTACGAGGAGGGCCGTTAGATTTGGATTTGGTACTGGCGATTGCACGCGTGCGATTTTCCGTGAACGGTTGAATAGTTACGCCTTCAGGCCAAAAAGTGTGTGTGTTTACAATGGTTTCAATCGAATCTGGCACGGTTATTTTGAACGACAAAAATGACAAAGGCATACCGTTTGATTTGTTGTTGCTTACGAGCTTGTTACATACTATCTGGTCTGGGTCACAGTTTGTTTTGCTTTGTATATACCTGATGATATTGGCAGATTTTTCGTGTGGTTGAAAACGTGTAACATAATACCATTTCTGAGTTGAATCGGTGGATGCACTTGCGGAGGCAACTGCAAGATTGATAGTGGCTGTTTGTTGAGCGTTTGCAGTGGCGGCAGTTTGTAAAGCCTGCTGGGTGGCGACCTGCTCGGCGGCGGCTTGCTGGGCGAGTTGCTGAGCAGAGGCGGCATGCTGAGCAGAGGCGGCATGCTGAGCAGAGGCGGCATGCTGAGCAGTGGCGAGTTGCTGAGCAGAGGCGGCGTGCTGGGCAGTGGCGGCATACTGAGCAGAGGCGGCATGCTGAGCAGTGGCGGCGTGCTGGGCAGTGGCGAGTTGCTGAGCAGTGGCGGCATGCTGAGCAGAGGCGGCTTGTTGTGCAGTGGCAAGTTGCTGTGCAGCGGCGGCTTGCTGAGCGGTGGCTACTTGCGACGCTGAGATTTTTGGCGAGGCGGGTGGGTTGGTATGCTTGGTTGGTGCAGTAGAATATCCAGCGGAGAACTCCGCCGCAAGGGCTGCAACTTCTAGAGCAACCTTGGAGGCCGCGTCGAAGAGGGGGTCAGAACAAAACTGTTCCGTGTCAACAGCGAGATGGTCAGCTAAAAGTGATTTCTGACATCCTGGGGGCAAATCAGGCAAGTCAGAAGTAAAAATATTGTATAAAATTGGACCCAAAATGCTTCCTTGAGGGACGCCAGCACCACCTCCGTGTACGCACGAGTGCAAGCAGCAGTCAAGTGCTAAGTGCTCCATCGTTTTTCCGATTTTTTTTGCCGTAATTTACCGTGATTCGCCGCGAGTTTGCTCCACCAGCATGCCAAGGGCCGGCCGTGGCCGTGGCAGTTCGAGTGCGGCCTCGAAAAACCCGCGAAGTTCGTCTACCGGCCGTGTGCAAAAGGTAAACAAACCAACGCCGCGTCGACCGCCATCGCGCCGGGGAGTGTGTGCGCCAAAGGATTCGACCCGAAGTTATTACACGCTAATTACCGCGTCCAGGATCGCAGCCCTATAAGGCTCCGTTCAGCTACTTCCGGCAATCCGTCGACCGATGGCGCTTCAACATCCGCCAACATTCCCACCAGTAACAAGTTCGCGAGGCTGAGTGACGATGAAACCGACGACGACGACGACGATGGTCGTGCACGGAAAAATGTGCCGACGCCAAAAAAAGTAATTACTCCAATGGAAAGACGACCACCACCAATTTTTGTTTTGGATACGTTGGCGGACGATGTTGACGAGCAGCTGGAAGGCCTCGTGTACTGCCTCAAAATAGGTAAAGCGTCAGTGCAAGTGTTCACATTTGACCAAAAGAACTTCGACCTGGTTGTGGAGAAATTGAAGCGTAAAAACTTCAAGTTCTACACATTCGACCCCGTGCAGAAGACCGCTGTTAAGATCGTCTTGCAGGGGTACCAAGACCGCCCGATCTCCGTCCTCAAGGAGCACCTTTCGGGTGTCGGAATAACGCCGCCAGACATAAAAGTCCTCTCGCGGAAGACAACCGTCACAGGTACACACACACTGTACCTGTTGTACTTCGACCGCGGCACCGTTAAAATTCAAGACCTGCGGCGGACTAAGGCGTTGGACGGTTTTTGGGTAAACTGGCGGTTTTACTCGAAGAACCCGACGGACGCAGCGCAATGCCACCGTTGCCAGAAATTTGGCCACGGCTCGCGGAACTGCAACTTCCCGCCCCGCTGCGTGAAGTGCGGTGAAACACACCTCTCGGAGGTGTGCGCACTGCCGTGCAAGGCGGGGGACAAGGCAGAGCAAACCAAGGCGCGCATCAAGTGCGCCAACTGTGGAGGTAACCATACCAGCAACTACCGTGGATGCAGCGCACGGAAAACCTACCTCGAGGAGCAGGAAAAGAGGAAAAAGAAAGCAGCAGCGTCCCACCCTCCTCAGCGAAGTACGAGCGTAACCGTGCCGCCTGCTGGTCATCGTACGGTTCCAGCGGACAACCCAGCGTTCCCTCCTGGATGGGGTCGATCGTTCGCCAGCGTGGTCGCTGCCGGTAGCGGCAATGCGGCCCAGCAAGAAGTCACCGGGGAAGATCTCTTTACCCTGCCGGAGTTCTTTGCTCTCGCGGGGGAGATGATGACGCGGTTTCGGACCTGCCGTAACAAGGCGGAGCAATTTCTGGCCCTCGGGGAGCTGATGATTAAGCACATCTACAAAGGATAAAATACTGTGATTTAGTTACACGCAGAACAATGTTTTGTAGAATCAGCCTGTACGAGGTTTGAATCAACAAAATTTTTGTTGAATATAATCAACGCCGATTTTGCATTGAAACAAACCTTGATTTTCTCAATTCCACAAAAGTCTTTTGTTGTTTTGAAAAAGCTGCTTTGACGTTTAGCGTTGATTCAACAAAAATCGTGATTTTAAATCAACAAAAAGTTTTGTTGATTCAAATATGCCTTATTTTTCTGCGTGTATAAGCTTTTTCTCTTTCTTTCCCCTTTCCTTTGCAATTTTAGCAAGTTTTTTTTATTATTTTTTCTTGCTCTTGTTAGTGCCTTAGTTATAGAAATAATTGTTCCAAAATGGATTATGATTCAACACACAGCTGAAAGGAACTCCAAAACTCTGTTATGAATTGCAAAAGAACTTATTGTATCATGATTATTCACCAATAAAACCGAATTGAATTGAATTGGGACGCCAGCACGTACAGGTAGTTGATCAGATTTTCTATTCTGATAACATACCTGCAGAGTACGATCCGTCAAATAATTTTGGATAATTTTCACGATATCAATCGGAAAATTAAACCTTTTCAATTTCGCAATCAAACCTTTATGCCAAACACTGTCAAATGCCTTTTCTATGTCTAGAAGAGCAGCGCCAGTAGAGTAGCCTTCAGATTTGTTGCTTTGAATCATATTTGATGAGTAGTTGAATGCCCAAGGCGAAATCCAAACTGCTCATCAGCGAAAATTGAATTTTCATTAATGTGCGTCATCATTCTATTAAGAATTATTCTTTTGAATAATTTACTAATAGATGAAAGCAAACTAATGGGCCGATAGCTTGAAGCTTCGGCAGGATTTTTGTCCGGTTTCAAAATCGGAAGTGGGTAATTCTCTACCAACTCACACGAAATCGGGAAAAGTTGCCCCGACCCCTCTTCGATTTGCGTGAAACTTTGTCCTAAGGGGTAACTTTTGTCCCTGATCACGAATCCGAGGTCCGTTTTTTGATATCTTGTGACGGAGGGGCGGTACGACCCCTTCCATTTTTGAACATGCGAAAAAAGAGGTGTTTTTCAATAATTTGCAGCCTGAAACGGTGATGAGATCGAAATTTGGTGTCAAAGGGACTTTTATGTAAAATTAGACGCCCGATTTGATAGTGTACTCAGAATTTCGAAAAAACGTATTTCTCATCGAAAAAAACACTACAAAAGTTTTAAAAATTCTCCCATTTTCCGTTACTCGACAGTAAAAAATATTGGAACATGTCATTTTATGGGAAATTTAATGTACTTTTCGAATCTACATTGTCCCAGAAGAGTCATTTTTCATTTAGAACAAAATTTTTCATTTTAAAATTTCGTGTTTTTTCTAACTTTGCAGGGTTATTTTTTAGAGTGTAACAATGTTGTACAAAGTTGTAGAGCAGACAATTACAAAAATTTTGATATATAGACATAAGGCGTTTGCTTATAAACATCACGAGTTATCGCGATTTTACGAAAAAAAGTTTTGAAAAAGTTGGTCGTCATCGAACATGGCCTTTCATGGTCACCCGCGACAAACACGGACGACGAAACAAAGAGAAACGCAAAAAGTATCTTTTTCAAAACTTTTTTTCGTAAAATCGCGATAACTCGTGATGTTTATAAGCAAATCCCTTATGTCTATATATCAAAATTTTTGGAATTGTCTGCTCTACAACTTTGTAGAACATTGTTACACTCTAAATAATAACCCTGCAAAGTTAGAAAAAACACGAAATTTTAAAATGAAAAAAATTGTTCTAAATGAAATAATGACCCTTCTGGGACAATGTAGATTCGAAAAGTGCATTAAATTTCCCATAAAATGACATGTTCCAAAATTTTTTACAGTCGAGTAACGGAAAATGGGAGAATTTTTCAAACTTTTATAGTGTTTTTTTCGATGAGAAATACGTTTTTTCGGAATTCTGAGTACGCCATCAAAACGGGCGTCTAATTTTACATAAAAGTCCCTTTGACACCAAATTTCTATCTCATCACCGTTTCAGGCTGCAAATTATTGAAAAACACCTCTTTTTTCGCATGTTCAAAAATGGAAGGGGTCGTACTGACCCTCCGTAACGAGATATCAAAAAACGGACCTCGGATTCGTGATCAGGGACAAAAGTTTCCCCTTAGGACAAAGTTTCACGAAAATCGAAGAGGGGTCGTGGCAACTGCTGTGTGAGTTGGCGGAGAATTACCCAAGTACTTTGGCATTTTTCCAACTACTGGGAAAATATGCCAAATCAAAACATTTGTTGCAAATTTTGACCAAGCTACTTAAAATTGCTTCAGGTAATTTTTTAATTAAAATGTACAAAATGCCATCCTCACCAGGGGCTTACACATTTTTAAATTTTTTGATAATAGATTTTATTTCATTCAGATCCGTATTAAAAACTTCATCTGATGAAAATTCTTGTTCAACAATATTCTGAAATTTGATCTTCAATAGGACTCAAAACATTTAAGTTGAAATTATGAGCACTCTCAAACTGCTGAGCAAGTTTTTGGGCTTTCTCCCCATTAGTTAATAGAATATTATCACCATCTTTTAAAGAAGGGATTGGTTTTTGAGGTTTCTTAAGAACCTTCGAAAGTTTCCAAAAAGGTTTGGAATAAGGTTTAATTTGTTCGACATCTCTTGTGAACTTTTCATTTCGCAGGAGAGTGAATCTGTGGTCAATAACCTATTGCAAATCTTTTTGAATTCGCTTCAGTGCAGGATCACGAGAACGTTGATACTGTCTTCGGCGAACATTTGTCAGACGAATCAGAAGCTGAAGATCGTCATCAATAATGGTAGAATCAAATTTGACTTGGACTTTAGGAATAGCAATATTCCTAGCATCCAAAATTGCATTAGTTAAAGATTTCAAGGCTGAATCAATATCAGCTTTGGTTTCTAAAACAAAATCATGATTTAAATTATTCTCAATATGATGCTGATACCTGTCCCAATAAGCTTTGTGGTAATTAAACACAGAACTATTGGGTCTGGTAACTGCTTCATGAGAAAGTGAAAAAGTTACTGGAAGGTGATCAGAATCAAAATCAGCATGAGTCACTAAAGGACCACAATACTTTGTGTAAAAACGTCGAAAAATCGAAACGTTCTTATAACTGGAAACTTACGTCGAACACTGCTGCAGTCCTAGGCGATGATCTCGATGAAGCCGCTACCATGGTTGGATGAGTCGAAACCGTAGGTTTCCCAAAAATCGAAGACAGGAGTTCAATACTGAATATGATTAATACACAGGTTTGAGATGACCTCCGAACTTAACCTTTATTCAAATAAAATTTACAATCTAACCTTAAGCCTACAAGTTTCATTATCGATTAATCTAGAGAAAAGAATTAGAGGAAGCGGGACAGGTTAATCGGATTTACGTACTTCCTTCCTTGTCACGTAATCCTTTTGTCTACCTCCCTACATGGTGGTTACTCTCTACTAGATCTAATTAACCCTTTGGGTTTCCCTTTGTTCTTGGTAGGCCCCCTGTGGGCAGGTAAATCTACCTGTCGTTTCCTGCTTCCTATGAGAACTTATCTAATTGTATCTAATTGTCCGGTTTCCAATATTTCCGGATCATTATAAATGTCCACGCATCTACACTTTGATTTGTCAAAACCAAATTGTTGATGGATTTCGAACAGAAGAAAAGCAAGTTGGCCCATTCGGGTATAAAACCGAATAAAGACCAGAAGTGCAATCTCTGAATAGAATTTTACCATTGGAATTTACTTTTGAATTATTTCCAGATTGGTGTTTGGCATTAAAATCACCGATGATCAAAAATCGAGATCTATGCCGAGTAAGTTTATTCAAATCCCCTTTGAAATAATTTGTATTTTCCCCAGTGCATTGGAATGGCAAATATGCAGCTGCAATCATAATTTTCCCAAAAGTAGTTTCAAGTTCAATGCCCAAACTTTCAATAACTTTTAACTTAAAGTCATGTAACGTGCTATAAGTCATACTATGGTGGATAACTATTGCTACTCCACCGCCATTTTGATTTATTCTTTTATTGGTTATAACTTTATAATCTGGATCACTTTTCAAATAAGTGCCAGTTTTTAAAAATGTTTCGGTTATAACAGCAACATGCACGTTATGAACTCGTAAAAAGTTGAAAAAATCATTTTCTTTCGCTTTTAAAGGGCGAGCATTAAAATTCATAATATAGATGGAATTACTTAGATCCATGATTAAACTTCAGGGTAAGAAAAACATCATTCGCAAATTTTAATCAAATCTGGATAGCTTCCATCCTGAATCAAACCAAACAGTGAGTTTTGCAAAAAAAAAGTCATTTTTTCAAACGTAACATCGCCGAGATCAGAAGATCCCAAACCGTTGCCAGCAGAAACATTTTCAAATGAGATTTGAGGTACCTGCCCAATTTCCGGAAGATTGGTAGAGGATTTAAAATTCGTGGAAGAACCCGAACCCGAAACGACGTTGGCATAAGAAATACAATTGTTGTTACCTAACTTTTCCACGGTAGGGGTATTTCTAGCATTGTTCGAGTGAGACAGCACGAACGTTTGATTTAATGATGCAGGTACAACCTGACTTTGAGAAAATTTCGGTTTGGATTTCGGCTGATGCGAGAATCCAAAACCTTTTTTCTGATGGGGCAATCCCAGAAATTTGATTTGTGATTTCCACCACAATTTGCACATTTAAATTGGGTGACTTCTTTCACGGGACAATTGTCCTTGTCGTGAGAAGAATCCCCGCAAACCATGTGTTGGCGCACAAAGATTGGAAACCCCTGAAATGTGATCCACAAGTCGGAGATCTACTGATCTCCCTTTGATTCCCACGAATGATCGTCCTATTCCTGTTCCTCAAAATTCTCTCTTCTCCCATAGCCCAAATCCTTTATCATTCCCTCTCCAAATTCCCTGCACAAAACCGATCACAATAAACTGCTCCAGTATCAGTCTCAAATAGACACCGTCGAGTGAACAACCCGTCGCGAAATAAAACCGTTCTCTGTAAACTGTCCGAACTGTTCGCGTTTTAAGTTTAATAAACCGTTTCTGTGCCGTAATCGCGCGTTTTAAGTGCAGTGTCCGAAACCAAAACCGTGCACGAACATTTTGGTCCTTCGGCATCCGGATTGCGAACGTTTTTTGGACCATCCACTCGTTCGCGACCTGTGACCCGTGGAGAAGAAAACGGATTCGTGAAGTGCACTTACGTGCGTGCTGTGCGAAAGAACTTTTACTGTGCGTGCTGAAAAGTGCCAAAAACTCTGTGTTGTGACCTGTGAGCTGCTGTACGAGAGGTCGGTGACCTGAACGGACGGTTCAGTGACCCCGGCCATCGCTGTGTTGTTCCTTTGTGCGATTGGAACCGTACAACATCATCGCCATCGCGGATCGGGACTTGGCGCGCTGCTGATTCGGTGCGATGGTGGACTTCTGCAGGTGTTACGACTACAATTGGAGCCGCTGAAGATCGGCCATCGTGAAGTGGTCGTTCCTGAACACCGTCGTGCTGCGCGCTGGAAGCTGTTCCTGATCCTGGACCTGCTGTTCGAGATTTGCTGTTTCTGTTGGGAAGTAGTTGCATGATACGGTTGGTTGTGGGCTTGCATGTGGACATTTCTGTGTTGCTGAGTGTGTTTGGAGAAATAAAACGAAATTAAACAGATCTGCATGTGAGTTTCTTCCACTCTGTGGACATTTCCTGAGCCCTGGTTCTTCCTTCTGTTGGACGGTTGGTCTTGGATTCCGCTGGTGTTCCGCCGTTGGTTGTCTGCTCGGTTGGTTCCCCTCGCTGCTGTCTGTCTGGTCGGTCGCTGTCAATTCGCGTGGGCGTTGAGTGAGCTGTGATTTGGAGTTCTGTGCAGTGCAGTCAGTGATCTACCTGTGAAGCGGGTTAGCTGTGATCAGTGGTGTGATTTGTAGTCGCCGTGAGTGTTCGACATGGCGCCTAATTTACGCGAGTTGGAAAAGCAGCAGAGTCACCTGCGGAGAACCCTAGAAGCCATTCAGCAGTTTGTGAATGCGTACGATGCAACGAGAGATGCTGACCAGATCGACGTCCGTCTAGAACTCTTGGACGAGACGTTCAACCAGTTCCGTTTTGTGCGAATCAAGATTGAGCTGCTGACCGAAGAAGATGACTTGGATGTGGAAGTGGTGGAAGGTGAAACAGAAGAAGAACGTGCGGAGAGGGAGGCTGATGCGAATAAGAAGCGGAAGGAGAAGAACGTGAAGGTACTGATGGAAGCTGAAGATTTCTACTGTGCTGTGAAGGCGAAGCTGAACAAGAAGCGCGGTCCGCTGGAGACCGTCCCACCGGTCCTCGTGCCATCTGCTGTTGATGCGAGGCCTGCTGTTGGTCTGTCTCATGTCAAACTTCCGGACATCAACCTACCGATTTATACTGGTGAGCTGAGTGAGTGGATCGTTTTCCGTGACACGTATCGTAGCTTGATTCACAACAACGCCCAGCTGTCGGATTTTGACAAGTTTACGTATCTACGCTCGTCGCTGCTCGGTGAAGCGCTTCTGGAGATCGCTGGCATCGACGTTTCAGCCGTTAACTACGATGTGGCCTGGACAACCCTGGAGCAACGCTACGACAACAAGAAGCTGATCGTCAAGGCTCATCTAGATGCGTTGATTGCGGTGGAATCTATGAAGCAGGAGAGCTACGCGGCGCTGAATCAGCTTATCGGATCGTTCGACAAGCACCTGATGATGCTGAAGAAGATTGGGCAGGACACGGATATCTGGAGTACTCTGCTGGTACACATGGTGTGCTCGCGCTTAGATGGCAACACGCTGCGTCTTTGGGAAACTCATCATAAATCCAAAGAAGTTCCAAAGTTCCAAGATCAGATGAAGTACTTGCGCGGTCATTGCTTAGTACTGCAATCGGTTGCGCCATCCAAGCCCAATGCTGAAGAGGAGAAACAACGACGTCTGTCAGTGAGTCATGCGGTGACTCACTCGGTGAACAAGTGCCCATTCTGTAATGAACTGTTTCATTCACCTTTTCACTGTCTGCTGTTCCTGAAGAAAACCGTCGATGAAAGAATGGAAGCTGCTAGGAGACGGAATCTGTGCCTGAACTGCTTGCGTGCTGGACACTCTACTCGGTCCTGCACGAGAGGATCGTGTCATCACTGTCATCAGTACCATAACTCACTGTTGCACATCAACGCTGTACCAGAGAGACCCTCCGCCTCGCAAGCACTGACCAGACCAACACCTGAGCAGCAGCAGTATCAACAACAGCAGCCGCAGTATCAGTCAATGGGCCAGCAGCAACCACAAATCCAACCTTCAATACAGAACCAGTCTTCAAACACTGCTCAGTCGAACACACACTCACAGAACACTCAGCAACTGTCCACCACAGAACAATGCACAAACCACAATACTACAACACTGTCAATCAGTTCCCACAACCGTAAAAATTAAATTTTACTTTCAACCGTTCAAATTTGCATCCGTGATCTGCGCGGAAACACACGCCTAGTCAGAGCACTGCTCGACTCGTGTTCGCAATATTCGTTTATGTCCTCCGCATGCTGCAAGAAGCTTGATCTTCTTTGCACTCCAGATTACCTGACCGTACTCGGAATTGGCGGGTCGTCTGTCGTCTCACGGCAGCTAGTATCAGCGAACGTACAACCCCGTTCGTCCGCTCTGCCGCAGTTTAACCGCGAGATGGATTTTTACGTGCTTCCGGAGTTGACATCCGCTTTGCCAAATCAGAACATCAACACTACTGCGTGGGAGTTTCCGAACAACATCATCCTAGCTGACCCACACTTCAACGAACCTGGAGAAGTGGAGCTGATCATCGGTGCTGAACATTATTTCGATCTCTTGCGAGATGGTCGATCACGCATCGCCGAGGATGGCCCTGTGCTGCAGAATACTGTTTTCGGTTGGATCGTTTCAGGACGTGTACCAAGCAGATCAACAAGCGCAAACGTTACAGTCGCGCAGCTGAACTCCGCACCTACCAACCGTAGCGACTCCGTGCCTTGGCGGCCGGCGTGCCGACCGGGACACCCTCAAGAACTTGATGCCTGCTCAACGTTCGGCTGCACGTCAAAGCATTGCAACCGGATCCGTGGAACTGCTGAGAACAAACTGTCGATATTAAGCAGTGCGCACAACTGTGCGTAACCGTCGTCAGTGAAGATCTGATCTTGCACTTGACTGTCCAAACTTGAAAAACAACATTTCGTCTGTACGACTCCCCTGAGTCGATCCGTTTTACTGTCTGGGCTCCAGTGAGCCAAATTCGAGCCTTCCGTCCGTCAACAATCAACCTTTGCATGAAGTCCGTTATCCGTAAACATCTGTCCGTCTTTGGAATGCAATCCAGTACCGCACTGTACCGTTCTGTCCCGTCGCGCAAAAGCGCTCATTTGCATGAAAACAATCAACTATAAACTACATTTTGTCGCCGTAGAAGCCAAGAGGACACGTGTGCACCTGCGTGCACAGCGAGACGTATTCTAGACCCTCGTCTCTCCAGCTCAGTAAGCGTGATCATCTGCGAGTCTGATCAACTCGTTTCGGAGGTCGAAGCAGCCCTGAGAACCAGCAGCACAATGTGGTCCTGCACGTGCACAAATGTAGTCGGTTTGGGGGTAGAAGAGATGAAAGCAGCTCCCCCACTCTTCCGAGCAAGAGAGAGTAGCAAGGGGGCAACGAGTGAGGACGCTACAAGAACACCTGTACTCGGTAAACCCTCCTCCTACTCTGCCGAACACGACCAACGAAGGTCGTCCCAGCGCAAGAGCGCTCGAGGTTAGTTAGCCTCCCCAAGGACATCCGTCAAAGCTCCAGACAGTCAACACAACACCGTTGTCGAGAAGCAGTCAGTTCCTGAAAACATCATTAGCGGCTTGTGGCCGCAACCGTTTCATCTGGCTACAACTGTGGCCAAGCCAAGCTGTCGCCGTCTGTTGCAGTACAAGCTGCACCTGTCTGTTTCTGCTGCGCCGGTACAAGCTGTTCATCCGAGTGGCCATCGTTCGAGGATCCAGCACTAAAGCACTCGGGGTGGCGCTGTCGCAATCAGACGGGTTGGACTGCCGCCCCTAAGAAGCCCAACGTTAAGTATCCTGCAATATTTGTTGTTGTATTAGACTCTGAGTCACTCTTTTTGGCAGGTACTTACCGTCTGCGGTCATCGCTGGATCCCCAGAGTCAGAACTGCACTCCAAGCAACATAAAAAAAAGCAAAACAGAAGCAGTGATAAGTGGAGAGATAACAGATATCAGAGAAGAGAAGAAGAGAGCAGGGTCGTAGTCTGTTTAAAACCTTAGGTTTTCAAGGCGGCCGGCATGTTGGCGCACGAAGATTGGAAACCCCTGAAATGTGATCCACAAGTCGGAGATCTACTGATCTCCCTTTGAATCCCACGAATGATCGTCCTATTCCTGTTCCTCAAAATTCTCTCTTCTCCCATAGCCCAAATCCCTTATCATTCCCTCTCCAAATTCCCTGCACAAAACCGATCACAATAAACTGCTCCAGTATCAGTCTCAAATAGACACCGTCGAGTGAACAACCCGTCGCGAAATAAAACCGTTCTCTGTAAACTGTCCGAACTGTTCGCGTTTTAAGTTTAATAAACCGTTTTATACTGTGCCGTAATCGCGCGTTTTAATGCAGTGTCCGAAACCAAAACCGTGCACGAACACCATGCATTTTGGAATCATAGCGCAATGATCAGTACCGTGACCGAATGCCTGGCAACGCCGGCACTGGGTCAGATTCTGGCCTTATCGCCATGTTTCTTAAAATGCTCCCACTTTACCCGTACATGGAACAAAAACTGAACTTTGTCCAAAAGCTTCAAATTGTTGATTTCATTTCTGTTGAAATGAATCAGATAAAATTGTGAAGTCAAACCAAAGCGAGAAATATTCCCGTTTGATTTTTTCTTCATTGGTATTACTTGGGATGGGGCAAAGCCAAGCAATACCTTAAGTTCGTTTTTGATCTCATCCACCGACATGTCGTTGGAGAGACCTTTCAGGACCGCCTTGAATGGACGAGCATTCTTGGTCTCATATGTGTAGAAATTGTGTTTGTGGTTTTTCAAATAACCAACAAAAGTTTGGTGATCTTGTAAAGATTCCGTCAACAAGCGACATTCTCCTCTTTGACCAAGCAGGAACGAAACCTTCAAATTGCAAGTTTCCTTGCAATTCTTCAGTTGCGTTCGAAAGCTGGCCAAATCGGAGACGGAAGTCACTACAATTGGCGGAGCCTTTACTCGTTTCTCGACGGCAGAAGGCTCAGTACGAGGAGAAGGATCCTTGTCAACAGTTTCAGATAAAACACCGAAACTGTTAGCCAATGGGATTGCAGGATTGACCTCACTTTCAGAATCAGAATCAGACCTCGGATGAGGCTGTTTTCTTTTCCTGTTTCCGTTAGCCGATTTACCGTTCAAACGCTTCACCGACGTAACGACCAAATCTTCAGAAGATTTGCGTTTACCTTTGTTTTGACCTAAGGGCAGATCACTTCTGATACTGAGGTGTGTATGGAGTGTGTATGTAGCGAGTATCGTACTCGATATCGTGCGTATGATACGCGACCCAGTATTGATCATTATCTATGAAGATTTATTTCAGTATAGAAACTTTTGACGTTTCTCAACGTCAAACTTTTGTTATGTTTTTGCTGATGGCTGGATTTAGTTGGCTTGAAGTGCAAATGGAGATAAATGAATCAAACTGGAGAAAATACGAGTAACTCAAGGAATTATTTATGTTATTCCAGATTTCCAACAAGGCTTAATGTAGCGGTTCAACAAGGTAGAGGAACGAATTTTCTCTCGGTTGATTAAAATTCATCGAGACGAGAAAGAGCTTACTCCCACTTGTTGGCTGGGGGAATTCATTGGCGAACTGTAAGATGTTTGATTCTTGAGGTGGTTCCCAACACGGCGTGTTTCGTTGTACTGTTCGGTCGACAACCGGAAGGTCAACTTCGAGGAGGTGTCTAGTTTTTTAAACAGCACGGTATTGATTTTGGACGGGACCGTGGTGTAGGGGTAAGCGTGGTTGCCTCTCACCCAGTCGGCTTGGGTTCGATCCCAGACGGTCCCGGTGGCATTTTTCGAGACGAGATTTGTCTGATCACGCCTTCCGTCGGACGGGAAGTAAATGTTGGCCCCGGTCTAACCTGAAAAAAAGGTTAGGTCGTTAGCTCAGTCCAGGTGTAGGAGTCGTCTCCCTGGGTCCTGCCTCGGTGGAGTCACTGGTAGACAGTTGGACTAACAATTCAAAATTTGGAGGAAGAAACAGAAAAGCAGAACTGGTGTAAATTGGCAGATCACGTGATGAAAGTACTTGCTGGAGCTGGAAAATTCCCTGACACGCGCTCGGAACTAACAAATCCAACTGAATCAACGAGCAGAAAAAGAAGGTTGCTGGATCAGGCTACTGCGATCCTTGCCAAACACGGAAAAGACTTTGAAGTTCTCAAAAAGGAACACATCGAAAAATAAAATCTCGTCCGAAAGGAATTCAAACAGTACCGCCCTCGAAACAACCGTTGCTCTGATGCCTCGGAAAAACGAAGGCAGAATCCCCAAAATTATTGTCCGGCTGTTACATCTCCGAGGTCAAAACGATGAACGATTGTTTTATCGCAGTTCTTTGCGTCCGGATCAGGATTCTTTTTGCTTATTCACTTTAATTAATAATAACCATTTGGCCGCTGCAAGTCAAAGAATCTATTAGCTCGATTCCGTCCCCAAATGTGGATGAATTGCCAACAGATTCTTTTCCAGAACTCAAAATTTAAAAAAAAAAGTTTTTATTGTTGCCAATGAACATGTGTTGTGTATACAATCTAGTCTGTTTATTATTTTGACCGATTTTGACAACTACACTGATATAAATCGTTTCAAAAAGTCGACAATACCACGCCAGTATTATGCGCGTATGGTACGCGCGTATGATATGCTGCCATACACAGTATGCGGTATACTCGAAGTGATTAACCCTTAGGTTTTGACGCATTTTGCAAGCAAAGTTCTCTTTAAAATATGGCTTCGTTTGTAAAATACAACAAAATTTCAGGTGGGGTTAGTCTTGAAAAGACTGTTTAGAATTTTTGGAAAATAACTCAGGTAGTCTTTAAAAAGATTGTGAATTTTGTTTGAAATAACTCTGAGCTTAGGTAGTAAAAAATACCGCAGCTCTAGTGTCCGTTCACCTCGAAGGTTCGCAAGACACTGTTGCGCTTCCAGTTTTTTTTTGTACCGTCGGAGCGTTCATTCTGTTGCACGACAAGGACGACGGGTGATTATAATCACGGCTGAAAGTATCGACGAGGTGATGATTTTACTGTCGTATAATGTTCTGAGATGTTCCGGAAGCGGACGTAAAAGTATGTGGCCTCTTTGGTTCCACTGGTGCTACAGATGATGATCGACCTGGAGGACGACGAGGAGTGATCCGTGTCGGATGAGACTGAGACTGAGACTGATGATAACACCAGCGACAAAAATGTGATTGCCGAGTTGGCGTGAGTCTTGTTGGAAAGGCCATTCTGCCGCACATTATCGCAAACATTCCAAACATGTTGAACTGGAAGTAACGGCATGCCGCTCTGATAGTCGTCTCGGCCGCTGGCTAGGGTTGCCACAAGCAGCATGCTGACGAACATCATGCAGGGCGTGCTCAAGTAGTTGATGGGTCATTTGACAGATCATTGGTCAAATGGCCACCGACTTAGCATCGGTCTTCGAGAAGAAGGCCTGGGCTGACCGGCAGTGGGGACTCTGCATACTCAATGAATTTTAGTTTCCCGGGCAGACGGTAATAACAAAATTAATAATAATTCAATAACAAATCCTGTTAAAATAACAAAAAGTGTTATTATTTTATCCTGAAGATCAACTTCAAGTAGAAAAAATAATAACAGTTTCTGATAAAATAACAAAATTTTGTATTGAAGTGATATTATATTGAAAATGTTTAATAACACGCTAATAAGAGGAAATGTTATACATTTCAAAAACTCTCCTGATAACAAAATTTGTTATTCGTTCGGTACACTGACTTAGAAATAAAATTACCATAAATCGCACTAATGGAAAAGTTTCTAAGTGTCCATAACACAATCTGTTATTATTTTTTTTTTGTTAAATATGTTTAGATCTTTGGGATAATTTTGTCTAATTTCGTCGGGGTTATTATTTTGGTCATGAAATGGGGTCCTTAAGCAAAAATTATTCTAAAAAGTTGAAATTTTGGAAGTTGATTTTTTTAATTATTTGATATGGCTAAAGCTATGGGATAATTTTGACCAATTTCGTCGGGGCCATTATTTTGGCCATGAAATGGGGTCCTTAAGCTAAAATTATTCTAAAAAGTTGAAATTTTGAAAGTTGATTTTTTTAATTATTTGATATACCCCCTAAAGGACTTTGTTTAAAATGGTTAGAACTATGGGATAATTTTGACCAATTTCGTCAGGGTCATTATTTTGGCCATGAAATGGGGTCCTTAAGCTAAAATTATTCTAAAAAGTTGAAATTTTTAAAGTTGATTTTTTTAATTATTTGATATACCCCCTAAAGGACTTTGTTTAAAATGGTTAGAACTATGGGATAATTTTGACCAATTTCGTCAGGGTCATTATTTTGGCCATGAAATGGGGTCCTTAAGCTAAAATTATTCTAAAAAGTTGAAATTTTGAAAGTTGATTTTTTTAATTGTTTGATATACCCCCTAAGGGACTTTGCTAAAATTGGCTAGAACTATGGGATAATTTTGACCAATTTCGTCAGGGTCATTATTTTGGCCATGAAATGGGGTCCTTAAGCTAAAATTATTCTAAAAAGTTGAAATTTTGAAAGTTGATTTTTTTAATTGTTTGATATACCCCCTAAGGGACTTTGCTAAAATTGGCTAGAACTATGGGATAATTTTGACCAATTTCGTCAGGGTCATTATTTTGGCCATGAAATGGGGTCCTTAAGCTAAAATTATTCTAAAAAGTTGAAATTTTGAAAGTTGTTTTTTTTAATTATTTGATATACCCCCTAAGTCAGCGCACAGTAGGAAAAAAGGGCTCATAAAATTACCGCAACATGATTTCGCGCAAACCATCGATTGCTATACACCAAAAGTTTCGTTTTTGCACCAGGAACATCAATCCGATGAAAAATCGCACTGCACGGACCGGTGGCCGGAGTACAGGCCACCGGAAGATCCGGATTTTTGGAAAAAGTGTCAGATTTATCCAATTGTGAACTAATAAGCTTTCTTCTACCATGAATAGTCATGCAAAACAATCCTAAAATAATATTAAATACCATATGACCCATCGGAACCGGTTCCACCGATCTCCGGTAGCCACATCCGGAACCGCATTAGGAAAAAGTGTTAACTAGTCATGCGACGTATCAAACTTCTTGATTTTGGATGGGGACATGAGTTATACACTCCTCTCTTAAAAACATGAAGTTTGGTATGTCGCAAGAGTGGTTTCAGGAATTTGTCAAATATGATCTTCGGATGTGGCCACCGGAGAACCTGGGAACCGGTCACCGGAGGCAAAAATACATTTTAAGGATACTCTCCATCCAAAATCAAGAAGTTTGATACGTCGCATGACTACTTTACGCTGTTTCCTAATGCGGTTCCGGATGTGGCCACCGGAGATCGGTGGAACCGATTCCGATGGGTCATATGGTATTTAATATTATTGTAGGATTGTTTTGCATGACTATCCATGGTAGAAGAAAGCTTATCAGTTCACAATTGGATAAATCTGACACTTTTTCCAAAAAACCGGATCTTCCGGTGGCCTGAAATCCGGCCACCGGTCCGTGCAGTGCGATTTTTCATCGGATTATTGTTCCTGGTGCAAAAACGAAGCTTTTGGTGTATAGCAATCGATGGTTTGCGCGAAATCATGTTGCGGTAATTTTTTGGGCCCTTTTCTCCCACTGTGCAGCGATTCTCAACCTTCTTCTAGGCTGGTACCCCCTACCATGTAAATCAAGTAGGCCCGGTACCCCCGTTGAGAATCGCTGCCCTAAGGGATTTTACAATAATTGGATAGAACTATTAAAATAATTTTGACCTATTTCATCGGGGTCATTTATTTCACCATGAAATGAGGTTTCAAGCTAAAATTAATCCGATAAAATTAACTTTATGGAGTTCTTTTTTTTAATTTTGTTATATTCCCTAACGGAATTGATTTATTTAATGAGAATTTTTGAAGTGTGAATAACAAAAACTGTTATTATTTTCACAGAGCGAGGAAGTCGGAGCTGACGTTGAAGTTCGAGCTGGAGTGAGACCTTGGAGACTGCATCGGATTCAGCGAATTTTCAGCAACTTTTACTCGGAGTCGGAATCTGTGAAGTCGGGTATTTTTGGAGAGCTGAAGTCGTCGTTGACGTCATATCCTGCATCTAGAGTCGGAGTTGTCTTCAAAGTATGGATTCAAAGTCGCTTGGAGGTACCCGACTCTGCAGCCCTGACTAGTACAGAGGAGTTATGGCAACTGCAGGTTTATTTGCAAATTACAAATAAACCAAAACAATAACTTTTTTTGTTATGGAGACATACCAGTTCAATAACATTTTTTGTTATTATGCTGCTCCACCTCTCCACACAAAATAACAAATCTTGTTATTCTTTCATGATTCCTTCTGTGTTATTGGTTTGTTATTGTAATAACAACATAATAACAGTTTAAGTTATTCTTCGAACAAATCTTTGTTATTTTAACAACTAATCCGATCATCCCAATAACATATTTCGATCTTCTCACAATATCAAAAACTGACCTTCCCAAGTTATTTCCGTCTGCTCGGAAATTTCCATTTAAGCGAAGCCTGTTAATAAACGATTGTCAGTACGGTTCAATTGAACTAGGGTTAAGCCCATTAAGATGATGAAAAACGTCATCCTCTCACCGAAGGTTTGATGTCGGAAAAAGAAAAAGGAAGCATAGGAGTCGGAACATCGGTCCGGTAAATACACCGATTCCTTGGTTGATAGAACTGCTTGCCGCAGGTATTTTCTGGTACACAATGTTGTGTTTGCAGCATGAGTTTTTAATGCATCTTCGGCAGCCGCAACACGCAGTAAAAACTTATGACGACTTGCCGGATTTCTCACATGGCGTGAACCCAACCCATCTCCGTTCCCAGCTTGGTTCCGAATCTACATCAGGCTACCGGAGTAGCTCCACCGATTGCGGCTGCAACTTCTGCAGCGTTTTAAATTTATTTCGAGTACATTTATAAATTTTCGTAGTGGTTACTCAGTACACAACTTAGTAACAATGGTTCGTTTCCTCGTGAACGTTTACTGATCAAACTCGAGGTCACTCTTGGCAAGGTAGAACACTTGTCGCGATGGATCCGCAAGTTACTTTGCCGCAGGCGTGTGGCGGAAGAACTGCAGTTGCCGTCGTCAGGCTAGATTAGTGTGTCCACCTCGCTGTCGCAAACTCATCACTGAACCTCATCACTTGACCACTGCCGTTCTACCATCATCGTCTCGAAACCATCCTGCTGCTGTTACTGCTGACCCGGGACGCACGTTATACAGAATTAGGGATGACCCCCAATCCACCGGCACAGTCGCGCCATCGCTCTGCGGTATTCCTGCCAATTGTACCTGCCATCCAAGCCGTCCCGGCCCTGTGTCCGGTCGCGGAAACGGGGTCATCCAAACTGAGAACTCAGGCAAGTACACGTCTCGTTTTGATTTACTTGCTCGCCCTGATGTCCTCCCAAGTTTCAGCCAACGATCTACACTATCTACAACGGGTCACTCTAGCAGCTTCAGCGACAATCATGCTGACCCGGGACGCTCGTTCAAAAGCGACATGGATGGCTCCCAATCCACCGACACAGTCGCGCCACCGCTCTGCTGTAATCAACAACACTGTTCCTGCTGTCCAAGTCGTCCCGGCCCTGTGTTCGGTACCGGAAACGGAGCCATCCACACTGGGAACTCTGGCAAGTACCTGTACCTTCCTGATGACATTGCTCGCCCTGATGTACTCCCGAATTTCAGTCCACGCCATGCAACAACAACAACAGCGATTCGCGACATTGATGCTGAACATGCTGACCCGGGACGCTCGACTTATCGCGCTATGGATGACTCCCGATCCACCGACACAGTCGTGCCACCGCTCTGCTGCAATCAACAACACTGTTCCTGCCATCCAAGTCGTCCCGGCCCTGTGTTCGGCACCGGAAACGGAGTCATCCAGAATCTGTTCTCTGGCGAGTATTCACGTTCAGCTGATATTGATGCTTGCCCTGATGCGTCTCCCAGTTTCAGTCAACAACTCTCCATGACTTCGCAACACGGGTGCTCGAGCGACCCACCGGAAGTTCATCCGCCAGTACAAGTAATTCCGCCGAACTCTAGCTTAAAGCCGCTCTCTGTATATTATCAGAACGTGCGAGGCCTCAAAAGCAAAATCGATGAATTCTTTCTTGCCTGCAGCGAATTGGAGTTTGATATAATAATACTAATTGAGACTTGGCTGGATGATTCGGTCACTTTTGTGCAACTGTTTGGGGACGAATATCATGTTTACGCTGTAAATCGTGGCAAGAAGAACAGTGTAAGAATCGTTGGAGGTGGTGTATTGATTGCTTTCAGGCGGCTACTCGATTCTTCCGTATGCAAAGAAGGAATGGTTGACATCCTCGAGCAAGTTTTTGTCACGGTACGTTTGGCACATATCAACCTTCACATTTGTGCTTTCTACCTGCCGTACGAGAAACGATTGGAGCATAATCTGCTGGAAAAGCACATAAATTCTGTGACAACAGTTTGTGAACTTGCTCGATCAGAAGACATCATCATTGCAGCCGGAGACTACAACCAAAGTTATCTAGTTTGGCGTGATGATGGCAGAGGCTACGCGACGGCTGATTTAGCTGAAACTCATGCTCGTTTACGTACTGAGCGTGCTTCACATGAAACACTTTTGGACGGTATGGCCATTTGTAACCTACGCCAGATCCAGACGGTTCGCAATGCCAACAACCGAATTCTGGAATTCTCGTTCCTCTGGACTCCCACCACCCCGCTGTTTGGTTTGAAATCGAGGCTGTGCAGCGCGTTGCATTTCAAGACGATTTTGACCCAAATTCGCTCAACTACCGGAGAACAGACTTCGCAACGATGTGCACCAACCTGGCTGCCGTGGACTGGTCGCCCGTTCTTACCTGCACGAATGTTAATGATGCTGTCACACAGTTTGTTATTATCGTTCGCTTACATCTGCATCGTCTGACGCCACGACGTCGTCCACCACGTAAACCACCCTGGTCGGACGCTCACCTTAAATGGTTAAAGAAGATTCGGTCTGCAGCTTTACGTCAGTACTCTCATGACCACTGTACCATTTGTCGGCGGAGGTACAAAAAGGCATGTTCAACTTACAAGCGTTACAACAAACTCCGGTACAGGCAGTACGTCCACAAAACACAATGCGATCTCAAGCGAAACCCGAAGAAATTCTGGTCATTTGTAAAAACTAAATACAAAGAGAACGGTCTGCCCTCGTCGATGGTGTACGGAAGTCGTGTAGCGTCAAATTCGGAAGAAAAATGTACCCTGTTCGCTGAGCACTTCGCGTCTGTTTTTAATAAGCCAGATGTCCAGAACGACATTGATCCTGCTTGCCTCGATGCTGTTCCGTCCAATCTCGTAAGCGTGGACACGTTTGACGTCACCGGAAGTATGCTGCGCAAGGCGATTGCAAAGCTGAAGTCATCATTCGTTGCTGGGCCTGATGGTATTCCTGCCGCTGTAATCAAACGTTGCGGAAGTATGCTGGAGGTGCCTTTGCTCAAAATATTCAACATGTCTATGACTGAGGCAACTTTCCCAGAAGAATGGAAGAAGTCGTACATGTTCCCAGTTTTCAAGAAAGGAGAAAAGCGGCGTGTTGAAAACTATCGAGGAATAACTTCACTGTGCTCGTGCTCAAAGGTTCTAGAACTTATCATGTGTGATTATCTCATGTTCAACTGCCGTAACTATATAACTTTTGAGCAACATGGGTTCGTCGCCGGCAGATCGGTTACAACGAACCTGATGGAGTTTGTCACCACTTGTTTCAACAGTATGTCTGAGGGGTTACAAGTTGATGCTGTTTATACTGATCTCAAGGCCGCCTTTGACCGCATAGACCATGATATTGCACTGATGAAATTTGCCAAACTAGGATTCTCGTCCCGCACACGGAAAGGGGATCGATCGCCAAACCAGCGACCGAATTTTGCTGGGTTGGTTTTGCTGATATCAGCGAAATTTTTCTCTAAACCAGCGAAATTTTTCGCTGAAAAAGGTGGCTGCGTGAAATCAAATCCAGCAACTTGGTTTCGCTGGTTTGTTATTTCCGAAACGGTTTCTTTTCCAGCGAAAGTTTTCGCTGGTTTGATACACATCCTTCCGACAGCCGTCATAAATGTTTGTTATTGTTCACGTTCGGAAGCGATTTGTGGCAATCGAATTGCTTTAGGGGTTTTTTCAAAACAAAAAAGCATGAAAAAGTTCTGCATCAAGTGTTCAGCATTAAAATACATACTCAACAGGTGAGGGTTCAGTGTCTTGCGAACCTTCGTGGTGAACGGACACTAGAGCTGCGGTATTTTTTACTACCTAAGCTCAGAGTTATTTCAAAACAAAATTCACAGTCTTTTTAAAGACTACCTGAGTTATTTTCCAAAATTCTAAACAGTCTTTTCAAGACTAACCCCGCCTGAAATTTTGTTGTATTTTACAAACGAAGCCATCTTTTTAAGAGAACTTTGCTTGCAAAATGCGTCAAAACAAAGGTAAACGCAAATCTTCTGAAGATTTGGTCGTTACGTCGGTGAAGCGTTTGAACGCTAAACCGGGTAACGGAAACAGAAAAAGAAAACAGCCTCTTCTGAGGTCTGATTCTGATTCTGAATGTGAGGTCAATCCTCCAATTCCATTGACAAACAGTTTCGGTGTTTTATCCGAAACTGATGACAAGGAACCTTCTCCTCGTACTGAGCCTTCTGCCGTCGAGAAACGAGTAAAGGCTCCGCCAATTGTTGTGACTTCCGTCTCCGATTTGGCCAGCTTTCGAACGCAACTGAAGAATTGCAAGGAAACTTGCAATTTGAAGGTTTCGTTCCAGCTTGGTCGAAGAGGAGAATGTCGCTTGTTGACGGAATCTTTACAAGATCACCAAACTTTTGTTGGTTATTTGAAAAACCACAAACACAATTTCTACACGTATGAGACCAAGAATGCTCGTCCATTCAAGGCGGTCCTGAAAGGTCTCTCCAACGACTTGTCGGTGGATGAGATCAAAAACGAACTTAAGGTGTTGCTTGGCTTTGCCCCATCCCAAGTAATACCGATGAAGAAAAAATCAAACGGGAATATTTCTCGCTTTGGTTTGACTTCACAATTTTATCTGATTCATTTCAACAGAAATGAAATCAACAATTTGAAACTTTTGGACAAAGTTCAGTTTTTGTTCCATGTACGGGTAAAGTGGGAGCATTTTAAGAAACATGGCGGTAATGGCCAGAATCTGACCCAGTGCCGGCGTTGCCAGGCATTCGGTCACGGTACTGATCATTGCGCCATGGTTCCAAAATGCATGGTTTGCGGGGATTCTTCTCACGACAAGGACAATTGTCCCGTGAAAGAAGTCACCCAATTTAAATGTGCAAATTGTGGTGGAAATCACAAATCAAATTTTGGGATTGCCCCATCAGAAAAAGGTTTTGGATTCTCGTGCTAAGCATCAGCCGAAATCCAAACCGAAATTTTCTCAAAGTCAGGTTGTACCTGCATCTTTAAATCAAACGTTCGTGCTGTCTCACTCGAACAATTCTAGAAATACCCCTACCGTGGAAAAGTTAGGTAACAACAATGGCATTTCTTATGCTAACGTCGTTTCGGGTTCATCCACGAATTTTAAATCCTCTACCAATCTTTCTGAAATTGGGCAGGTACCTCAAATCTCATTTGAAAATTTTTCTGCTGGCAACGCTTTGGGATCTTCTGATCTCGGCGATGTTACGTTTGAAAAATGACTTTTTGCAAAACTCACTGTTTGGTTTGATTCAAACAATGAGTAATGCTACATCCATGATGGAAGCAATCCAGATTGGATTAAAATTTGCGAATGATGTTGTTCTTACCCTGAAGTTTAATCATGGATCTAAGTAATTCCATCAATATTATGAATTTTAATGCTCGCTCTTTAAAAGCGAAAGAAAATGAATTTTTCAACTTTTACGAGTTCATAACGTGCATGTTGCTGTTATAACCGAAACATTTTTAAAAACTGGCACTTATTTGAAAAGTGATCCAGATTATAAAGTTATAACTAATAACCGAATGAATCGAAATGGCGGTGGAGTTGCAATAGTTATCCACCGTAGTATGACTTATAGCACGTTACGTGACTTTAAGTTAAAAGTTATTGAAAGTTTGGGCATTGAACTTGAAACTTCTTTTGGGAAAATTATGATTGCAGCTGCATATTTGCCATTCCAATGCACTGGGGAAAATAAAAATTATTTCAAAGGGGATTTGAATAAACTTACTCGGCATAGATCTCGATTTTTGATCATCGGTGATTTTAATGCCAAACACCAATCTTGGAATAATTCAAAAGTAAATTCCAATGGTAAAATTCTGTTCAGAGATTGCACTTCTGGTCTTTATTCGGTTTTATACCCGAATGGGCCAACTTGCTTTTCTTCTGTTAGAAATCCATCAACAATTGATTTGGTTTTGACAAATCAAAGTCAGTATTGTGGTCCTTTAGTGACTCATGCTGATTTTGATTCTGATCACCTTCCAGTAACTTTTTCACTTTCTCATGAAGCAGTTACCAGACCCAATAGTTCTGTGTTTAATTACCACAAAGCTAATTGGGACAGGTATCAGCATCATATTGAGAATAATTTAAATCATGATTTTGTTTTAGAAACCAAAGCTGATATTGATTCAGCCTTGGAATCTTTAACTAATGCAATTTTGGATGCTAGGAATATTGCTATTCCTAAAGTCCAAGTCAAATTTGATTCTCCCATTATTGATGACGATCTTCAGCTTCTGATTCGTCTGAAAATGTTCGCCGAAGACAGTATCAACGTTCTCGTGATCCTGCACTGAAGCGAATTCAAAAGATTTGCAAAAGGTTATTGACCACAGATTCACTCTCCTGCGAAATGAAAAGTTCGCAAGAGATGTCGAACAAATTAAACCTTATTCCAAACCTTTTTGGAAACTTTCAAAGGTTCTTAAGAAACCTCAAAACCCATCCCTTCTTTAAAAGATGGTGATAATATTCTATTAACTAATGGGGAAAAAGCTCAAAAACTTGCTCAGCAGTTTGAGAGTGCTCATAATTTCAACTTGAATGTTTTGAGTCCTATTGAAAATCAAATTTCAATAGAATTTCAGAATATTGTTGAACAAGAATTTTCATCAGATGAAGTTTTTAATACGGATCTGAATGAAATAAAATCTATTATCAAAAAATTTAAAAATATGAAAGCCCCTGGTGAGGATGGCATTTTTACATTTTAATTAAAAATTACCAGAAGCAACTTTAAGTTGCTTGGTCAAAATTTTCAACAAATGTTTTGATTTGGCATATTTTCCCAGTAGTTGGAAAAATGCCAAAGTAATTCCGATTTTGAAACCGGATAAAAATCCTGCTGAAGCCTCAAGCTATCGGCCCATTAGTTTGCTTTCATCTATTAGTAAATTATTCGAAAGAATAATTCTTAATAGAATGATGACGCACATTAATGAAAATTCAATTTTCGCTGATGAGCAGTTTGGATTTCGCCTTGGGCATTCAACTACTCATCAGTTGTTGAGAGTTTCAAATTTAATTCGAAGCAACAAATCTGAGGGCTATTCTACTGGCGCTGCTCTTCTAGCCATAGAAAAAGCATTTGACAGTGTTTGGCATAAAGGTTTGATTGCGAAATTGAAAAGGTTTAATTTTCCGATTTATATCGTGAAAATTATTCAAAATTATTTGACGGATCGTACTCTGCAGGTATGTTATCAGAATAGCAAATCTGATCAACTACCTGTACGTGCTGGCGTCCCTCAAGGAAGCATTTTGGGTCCAATTTTATACAATATTTTTACTTCTGACTTGCCTGATTTGCCCCCAGGATGTCAGAAATCACTTTTTGCTGATGACACAAGCATCTCCGCCAAAGGCAGAAGCCTTCGTGTCATCACAAGAAGATTACAAAAAGCTTGGATATTTTCAATTCTTATTTGAAAGAATGGAAAATTACTCCAAATGCTGCAAAACTCAACTTATTTTTTCCCTCACAAACCAAGGGCTGATTTTCTTAAACCAAAAGTCATCACATTATAAAGATGAATGAGGTAAATTTAAAGTGGGAGGATCAAGTGAAATATCTTGGACTTGGTTTTGACAAAAACCTTACTTACAAGGATCACATTGAAAGTATCCAGGTTAAATGTAACAAATATATTAAATGTTTGTATCCACTTATAAACAGGAATTCTAGACTTTGTCTCAAGAATAAACTGTTAATTTATAAACAAATTTTCAGACCTGCCATGCTTTATGCTGTGCCGATCTGGACAAGCTGTTGCTTAACCAGGAAGAAAAAACTTCAGAGGATTCAGAACAAAATTCTGAAAATGATTCTGAAACTTCCTCCCTGGTTCAGCACCAGTGAACTTCATCAATTAGCCGAAGTTGACACTTTGGATGTTATGTCCAATAAGATAATTGATGCATTTCGACAAAAATCATTGCAGTCTTCAGCTGCATTGATCCGCTCTTTATATAGTTTATAAGTTAGTTTTAAGGTATCCCTTTTCCCTTTTGTACATGTAGGACCTCCTACATTTGAAATCACGGAATAGCGAAAGCTACAATATTTCATGAATAAATGAAAGATGCTAGTATTTAAAATTGAGGTGAAAAGTCATCGTTTGTGATTGGACACTCAATAATATTTTAACTGAATGAATGTACATGGAAAAGAAATTTGAATAAATATAAATTAAAAAAAAAAAAAAAAAAAACAGGTGAGGGTTCTTTTCAATGAAAAGAAGCACGTTTCCATAAAGTTCTCGCAGCAGAAAAATACGGTGCAGTGAAGCTGGAGATGTATTTGTACTGCTGCATAGATGAGTGCACAAATTGTCGCAGGTGGCAGCAAGAATCGTAGGCGAGGTACTTGACCATGGCCGCGGAACAGTTTGTGCTGTGGCAAGTAAGTACAACCTGGTTTATTTTGGCATAGGCTTCTGCCGCCAAAACAAAAAACAAACGTCGGTGATAAAAACGCTGATACAGTGCAAAAACACTGGTCCAGTGGAAACATTCGCTGAACCAGCGGATTTTTGCCGGAACCAGTAGAATAATCTCCTGGTTGATTTTGGTACGAGCTGCTGCCGCGGAAAAAACCCGGACGTCAGCGATAGAAAACGCTGATCCAGCGTGAAGGAACACCAGTTCAGTGAAAAAATCCGCTGGACCAGCGAATTGTTTCCCAAAACCAGCACAATAATCTACTGGTTGATTTTGGTACGAGCTGCTGCCGCCGGAAAAAAACCCGGACGTCAGCGATAGAAAACGCTGATGCAGCGTAAAAGAACACTGGTCCAGTGAAGAAATCCGCTGGACCAGCGAATTGTTTCCCAAAACCAGTACAATAATCTCCTGGTTGATTTTGGTGCACTGCCGCTTTTTCCAAACCAGCGAGAAAATTTTCTGATTCTAGCAAAACTGATCCCCAAACAGCGACATTTTTCACCAAACCAGTGTTTTTTTCACTGGTTTGGTAGAATTTCATCGGTTTCCAAACCAGCGAAAAAAATTAGCAATTCTAGGTAATTTTTGTGCAGGCTGAGAAATTAGCGACATTTTTCGCTAGTTTTAGCGAACTTTATCGCGATTTGGCGATGGATCCCCTTTCCGTGCATTTGCAGCTAGCTAGAATCGTACCTCAAGGGAAGACGGTTGCAGGTGAAGATTGGAAGCAGTTTATCAGTAGAATTTTCCAATTGGTCTGGCGTTCCTCAAGGTAGCAATCTTGGACCGATCGGCTTTGCACTCTTCTACAACGATGCTGGGCTATCACTTCACGGAAATTGCAAGTTAATTTACGCAGATGACCTCAAGTTATTCACAACCATCGAGAGCCTTGCTGATTGTTACGTTCTAATCGCATGACATTAAGCATCGAAAAGTGCATGGTCATCTCATTCCATTGCAAAACGAAACGGCACGTTTTCACATTCGACTACACACTCCTCAATCAGCCCATACAGCGAGTCGATTGCGTGAAGGATTTAGGAGCCTTGCTCGATTTTAACTTGACATTTCGCCAGCAGCAAGCATCAGTCATCGAAAAGGCCAATCGCCAACTCGGCTTCATGTTCCGAGCTACCCGTGAGTTCGACGATCCCGCTTGCCTTCGTACTCTGTATTATGCTCTCGTACGATCCCATCTGGAAACCTCCTGTATTATCTGGGCACCTTACCATCAGAACTGGATCGACAGGATCGAACGTATTCAGCGAAAGTTCGTCTGGTTTGCTGCTAGAAACTTTAACTGGCGTGACCCTTCAAATCTTCCCCCGTATGAACACAGATGCGAGCTGCTGGGGTTGATGACGCTCGAGAACAGACGGAAGCTGTCGAAAGCCATGTTTGCTGCCAAGCTGCTCACGGGGGAACTGGACTGTCCTAACCTTCTCGAACAACTAGGCGCCGCAGTTCAAGCTAGATCTCTTCGTACTCGCAGCGGATTTTTGCATCGTACGCTCAGCATTACCGAGTACATGCGACACTCGCCATTCCGTTCGATGTGTTCGACATTCAACGATTTCTTCGACTTGTTCGAGTTTGGAGAATCAACTACATCATTTCGAACTAAACTAACATCGAGACTAAGCATCAGGGGACGACGTGACAACGCCGGGGAGAATGAACGTCCTCGTCGATCTACCAGGTGATTACCGTTCCTTAAGTTATGCTCTACATTCAGTATTCTACCGGACCTTTTTTTTGTAGGTGGTGATGATCGTGCATTCGTCGTTTAGCGTTTTCTGTTTAGTGTTTACATGCTGTTTTTTATGACTTGACCATTTTGTACTATATTGTAAAGCGAACAAACAACAACAACAAAACTTCATTAAGACCATGTGGTCGGATGATTTTAATAAATAAATAAATAAATAAATAAATAAATAAATAAATAAATAAATAAATAAATAAATAAATAAATAAATAAATAAATAAATAAATCACTGTTGGCATTTGAGTACTCGACCAGGTAACCCACGTTACAATCTGCACCTAGAAGTCGCGCAAGACCGTTGTGACTATCCCACTTCAATTCTCCGTTCCTTCGCTGACGATCAGCCCGCAACACTTGCTCGCACCACAGTGGCAAATCTTCTTCTGGTCGCCGAACGTCTCAAAGTTGTAGTTGAAGGTGAGCTCTTAGCGCTGGTGGAGAAAAGAGTAAGAAGAGTTAGTTGTAGTAAGTGTTTTTACCGGTATTTCGAAAAACTTACTGCCTTGAGGTCCTTGAGGGCAAACAGCCCCACGGATTGGCTTCCGCCGACCTTCCACAGCAGCGTCTCGCAGTTGGACTCGCACGAGTAGTTGATGAACCGGGCCAAGTTGCTCTTGGGCCCCGCGTCGATCGTCAGCTCCGAGTCCACCGTCAGGAAGTAGTAATTTTCGTCCTTTTGCTCTATCCGCCGCGGCAACTCCTCGTTGTTGATCACTTCTCGTACTCGATCACGCGACGCGCAACCAGACCCCAGCGCTTGATGGGTATCCACGAGCAGCGCCCGGTTGATGCAGTTCGAGTCTAGCCCGCAAGGGTCCTTGTCCGACTATTTGTACTCACCGATCTAGTCCTCCTGTCGAAATAAAATAGAAAATGTAACAATTGATACGGAAAACCATTCCCTCGACAAACTCACCCCGCGTTGTGCCCTCTCAGCGGAGCAACGATGGACCTTGTTGGCTCAAATCGTCCTGGGTCGATTCTTCATTGTACCGCTCCATCATGTCCGACTGCTTCCGGCCGCCACGATGTCCGAGTCGCCTTCGTGATAGAGGTAGATTCGCCTCCGGTTGATCCATCCAAAATCGTGCGTGCCGAAGAAGCGCACGCAAATGTCTTTTTACTTGTGTTGCCGCCGGAACACCACGACCGGGTCCGCTGGCAGGGCTATCGTGAGCGCGGGCCAGAACTTGAACGCGGAATATTTGGCCCAGACGATCTCGTTGTACATTGGCATTCTGCCGGATTCGCACTCTTCGCAGATTTAGTGACCTTCCGGCGGGTTAAACTGGAGGCACTCGAGGTGGGAGGCCGTCGGGCAGGTTTTGCAGCATATGAGACTTCCGCTTTGTCGTTGATTGAGCACTGGTCGAGTGAGTGCTTGGGGCAGATCATGATCGACGTGGTCGGTAGCTGGAATCCGGCGGGAATGCACTTGGAAGGACATCGAATGCACCGGACGAGAGAGCCCCGTGTGGCGGTCGAGTTGGTACAAGGATCTTCTGTGACGCAGGAGTGACACATGTGGTATGGCAAAGGAACAACCGGAACAACCGTCGAGTGGTCATCAGAATCTGATTGTTCGACTGCTTGACTGGACCACTTTTATTGTTGCTGTTAAAACCGCATGCAACTTTTCGCAGGAAGAAAAAAAAACGGGTTGGCTTTGATTGGATTTTGCCTTTCTTACTAAAGAAAGGTATAGGTTTTAATTTAAGCCAGGACGTCATTTCCATCTTCGTAAATATGTCGATTCAGCATGAATTTTAAGCGGAAAAATCGCCAAATAATCACACTGCATCGATTTTCGACGCTCTATCGATTCACCTTGACAGAACTCGTCTATCTCGAATCCTCGAATTTTGAGAAAATAAATTCCGTGGAGGTCGAGTGATGTTCGTATGTGGTAAAATTTTGCAAAATTTTGTGTCGCGCCGTTCTCAGCTCCCATAAATCCGATTTCGATTCTTCTGAATGCAGATGAAAGCTAGTGTGCTGAACCTGGGCGAGTTGCCGCGCAAATTTCGAAATATCCATCTGTTTTCGGATGCGGCCAGACTTTTCAACAAAATACACAGTTTTCAAATGAAAATATGGTCAATTTTTTTCATTTTCATATTTTTTATTTATCTCAAAAATTGCATTTTTCGAGTTCTACAACCTCCCAAATTTTCATCCAGATCCATAATCTGGTTCTGGAGTTAGAGCCGTTTGATTAACCTACCAAAAGAAAAAAAAATCCCTAAAAAAAGGTAAAAGCCCACCTGGTGACCTTCGCCAACACCTTTCATTTCCAATTTTATCCGAAATTTCTTTCTACATTCATAGTACAGACCATGAGTGAGCATATGAAACAAATTCGACATCGATCGGCAATCCCGATCAATTTTTAGAACTATTTACTTTTTGCCTTTCTTACTAAAGAAAGGTATAGGTTTTACTTTAAGCCAGGACGTCATTTCCATCTTCGTAAATATGTCGATTCAGCATGAATTTTAAGCGGAAAAATCGCCAAAAAATCACACTGCATCGATTTTCGACGCTTCGTCGCCAAGTCGACAAGTTGTCAAGTTGAGCTTCGAATACTGGCGCGAGAATGCTGGCGCATATATTTTGAGGCTCGACTTATACTCGTTTTGTAGTAGCTTGTCTACTGATGTTTTCTACAACATGTAAGATATCGAAGCTTTTCGGTTTCTTTTGCCCTGTCCTTTTTTGCATAACTGTCCAATGTTTATGCAAAAACTTTTGTGATCACTCAGCGTCACACCTCTGCCGCGAGTAGACGCGTTTAGTTTTTTCTCCGCCGGGCAGAAGTCGACCGAACCATTGTGCCTTTTTTTTCTTTTGTACTCTTCCAATCACGCGTCGCGATCTCGTCGCGAGTGCTGAAAAATGGGAAGACAAAACACGATTCGCATCGATTATGGTGATCTTCCAAACAAGCCGGGATTGCAGAAGGCGCAGAAATTCTGCGCCGAAAACTCGGACTGAAACGTGGAGAAGTGATCCGCATCCAGACCAGCCATACCCTTGGGGTAACCTTCGTGACGGTCGCTGACCTCGCCCTTGCCCTTAAGGTATGCGAGGAACATGGCAAAGCCCATGAGTTGACCGGAAGCGACAAAAAACAACACCAGGTGACCATCACCATTGAAGACGGAACAGTGCTAGTGAAGCTGTTCGACCTATCGTCTGACGTGTCGAACGCCGACGTCGCAAAGTTTCTCGAGCGTTACGGCGATGTGCGTGATGTCTACGAGGAACAACTCGGCGACGACCAGGAATTCGCCGGGGCCTACACAGGTGTCCGCTTAGCCAAGATGGTTGTACGGGAGAACATTGCATCCTGGATAATTATCAATGGCGAAGAGACCAAGTGCTCATATTATGGGCAACGGAGCACCTGTAAACACTGCCACGACTACCTCCACATAGGCGTGGGTTGTGTGCAGAACAAAAAATTGCTTGTGCAAAAAACTTTTGCCGACGCCGTCAAGCAACCGGCGAAGCCGCAACAACCGGCGATGCCGCAGCAACCGCTCAACCCGCAGCAACCGGCCGACCAGCAGCAGCCGCTCAACCCGCAGCAACCGATCAACCCGAAGCAACCCAAACTGAAACCAAATGGCGGGAAGTTGAAGCCGAGCGGTGGTAAGTCCAAGCTGATTTCGGACAACTTCCAAACAAAACCAACCGACGAGGGAAACGGCTCATCTCTTTGATGCCCCCACCCGCGGACGTGCAGCCATCGGGCAGTGGGCTTATCCCCGCTGGAGGTGCAGGTTTTAAAAAATCTGGCCGTGACAAATCCGATGGCCATGACACCGACTCGTCGACCAGCAGCAGAAAACTTCGCCCAAAGGGTAAAAAACCAAAATACAACGACGACGCCAACGACGACGAAGACGAGGAAGACGAGGAAGAGGAAATATAATTTTCGATTTCTCGTCTTACAACCTTGCAACCGTAAATATCAACAACATCACCAACGCCACAAAGGTTGACGCCCTGCGAAGCTTCGTCCGTACACAAGAACTCGACATCGTGTTTCTGCAAGAAATTGAAAACGAGCGTCTCACGATTCCCGGTTTCAACATTATCTTCAACGTGGACCACGCCAGGCGCGGAACCGCAATCGCTCTAAAAGAGCACATTGGATACAGCCACGTCGAGAAGAGTTTGGACGGCCGCCTCATTGCGCTGCGTGTCCAAAACACAACGCTCTGCAATGTCTACGCTCCGTCGGGTACCGCACTCCGTGCTGAGCGAGAACGCTTCTTCAACGGTACGCTCGCGTACTACCTTCGGCACAACACCGATCACATCGTCCTCGCAGGCGATTTTAACTGCGTGCTACGACCGTGCGATTCCACGAGCTCAAACCCGAGCGCCGCGCTACAGACGGCCGTCCAGCAAATACAACTGCACGACGTGTGGCTGAAGCTGCATCCCAATACACACGCACCCACGTACATCGTACACAACGCCGAATCCAGACTCGACCGTGTGTATGTGAGCGCGGGACTGTGCGATCAGCTGAGAACTGCCACGACACATGTGTGTTCATTCACGGACCACAAAGCGCTGACGGTGCGAATCTGCCTCCCCCACCTCGGTGGCGAATGCGGCCGCGGGTTTTGGAGTTTGCGCCCCCACCTCCTGACTCAGGAGAATAAAGAAGAGTTCGCCGTACGATGGCAGTACTGGACGCGCCAGCGCAACCGGTACCGAACTGCGCTGGACTGGTGGACTTCGTTCGCAAAACCAAAAATAAAATCCTTTTTCAAGTGGAAGTCGAACGAAGTCTACCGTGTCCACCAAGCGCGGCACCAGCAGCTGTACGCGGAATTACGTGAGGCGTACGATGCCTACTACCAAAATCCCGCCATGCTCACCACCATCCACCGCGTGAAGGCACAGATGCTGACGTTACAGCGCGAATTTTCGCAGAATTTTGCGCGCGTCAACGAAACCCGCGTTGCCGGCGAGAGCCTGTCCACGTTCCAGTTGGGGGAAAGACGAAGAAAGAAGACGACGATCACGCGCCTTAAAAATGCGCGCGACGAAGTTCTGCAAACACAACCCGAAATTGAGCAGCACGTGCTTCAGTACTTTACAGAGCTGTACGCCGCAGACCCCGCGGGAGCACCACAGATCGACGCCGGCATCGGTTGCGAGAGGATTATCCCCGCCGACGATGACACGAACGCGAGTCTCGTGGAAGAGATCACGCTTGAGGAGATCAAATTAGCAATAATTACGAGCCCCAAGCGCAAATCACCAGGGGCGATGGTCTAACTGCCGAGTTCTTAAACTGGGCGTTCGACGTCATCTACCGCGAACTGCACGCGGTGATGAATGAACTGCTGGTGGCGCCCGTACCAGCAGAATTCTCCGAAGGGACCATCGTGCTCGTGAAAAAGAGCGGCCGGAGCGCAGAGAACATCTCCTCGTATCGTCCCATCAGTCTGTGCAATACAGACAGCCGAGTCTTCAGCCGTATCATGCGGCAACGATTGACCAGAGTGCTGCAACAACACAACGTTCTCACCGCCTCGCAGAAGTGCGGAGAGCACCGGAGCATCTTCCAGGCAACTCTCGCGCTGAAGGACCGAATCGCCAGTCTGCTGGCCCGAAAGGTAAAGGGTAAGTTGATCTCTTTTGACCTCGACCACGCTTTCGATCGAGTATCACTACCCTTCCTTTACCGCACGATGCTCTCTCTCGGGATCAACCCTGAATTCGTGTCTCTGCTGGAGAGACATTTCTCCCGTGCTGGATCTCGTATTCTTCTCAATGGGTTTTTGTCCCCACGGTTTGATATAAAAAAATCTGTTCGTCAAGGGGACCCACTTTCGATGGTGTTGTTCTCCCTATACATGCATCCACTGTTGGTCGAACTTGAACGTATCTGTATGCATGGGGATCTCTGCGTTGCTTACGCAGACGATGTGTCGGTGGTAGTAACATCGACGCAGAAGATTGAGGCAATCAATCAGCTGTTTGGTCGTTTTGAAATAGCCGCGGGCGCGCGCCTAAACCGACAGAAAACCGTTGCAATCGACGTGGGGCGCGTCGAAGGGAGACCGCTGGTCGTTCCCTGGCTGCGAACGGTCGAGAAGGTGAAAGTGCTTGGCATTTTCTTCGCCAACTCGATACGCCTGATGATCAAGCTAAACTGGGATGCGCAGGTGACGAAGGTGGCGCAACTAATCTGGATGCACTCGATGCGCAGCCTAACGCTACAGCAGAAGGTGATTCTATTGAACACCTTTATTACGTCCAAGGTTTGGTACTTGGCGTCAACTCTTCCACCGTACCAGGTGCACGTGGCGAAGCTGACAGCGACGATGGGGACGTACCTGTTCCGGGGCCTCCCAGCGCGCGTCCCAATGCAGCAGCTGGCGCGACGCCGCGAAGACGGCGGACTGAAGCTGCAACTACCGGCGATAAAATGCAAAGCACTTTGCATAAATCGCCACCTCCAAGAGATCGATTCCCTTCCCTACTATAAATCCTTCCTAGACCGAGCTATTCCTCCCCCGACAAGCCTTCCCTGCCTAAAACTCCTTTGCGAGCAAACGCCCTTGCTCCCCGCCCACATCCAAAACTTCCCCTCCAGCGATCTAATCAACCAGCACTTCCTGGACGGAACGGAGCGGCCCAGGGTCGAAATGAAACAACCGAACCACAACTGGAAGCGACTGTGGAAAAATATCTCGTCTCGGAGACTAACTTCCGGCGAACGCAGCGCGCTGTATTTGCTGGTGAACGAGAAGACGGAGCACCGACGGCTGATGCACGTGATTCAGCGTGCAGACGGCCCGAACTGCCAGCACTGCGCGGCGAACGAGGAAACGCTGACGCATAAGTTCAGCGAATGCCAGCGCGTGGCAGCGGCCTGGGCGCAAACACAGCGAAGGCTGACGGCGATTGTTGGAGGAAGGCAACAGTTTTCCTTCGGTGAACTCTTCAGGCCAGTTTTAAACGGGATTGCAGACGAAGAAAGAGCAAAATTGCTTAAGAATTTTATCAACTACATCGTCTTTGTTGACAACTGTTCAACAACTGCGATCGATGTAGCCGCTCTTGACTTTGAGCTCAGCCTGATCCGCTCCTAAGCAGCGTGGTGTAACCACTGACGCGCCCGGAGGTCCCGGGGCCCCCCTGACCACAAGCTACATTTAAAGTGGAACAGGGAACAACCTCCGGCTCCTCCGGGGCGCCTGGCATCGACACCAACGCACCAGCGAAGAATCCACGGAGGTGCTCGGGAGACCCGGGGTCCCCCTAACCACAAGTCTTTGGAGGAGTGGAATAGGGACAACCCTCCGGGCTCCTGAGACCCCTGGAAGAGGACGCAAAAGGGGTAACCCCCCATCCCCTCGGATCAAGCAAGCATCCCGGCGAGGGACAACGATCAACGATTCACCGGCCGAACTACAACACACCAGTACAAGTGAAACTCTTATACGTTTAGCATATTCGAATATAGGTTATCAAATTTACTGTTTAATTTTAAGAAACGTCAAATAAACAATATTTTATATATAAAAAAAAAAAAAATGAAAAGTGAGCAAAAAAAAAAAAAAACATAGGACATTCATCCGGCTACAATCAATTTGTTTCCCGTGCGCTCCTAAAAACGCCTAAATGTAGACTTCATTGGTCGTAAGTTTATCTAACCCCTGTTTGAAAAATGTCGCACGTCGTACGAGTTGTCGCACGGTTTTGATTTTACCGTTTCGATATCGATTGGTCGAAAGGACAACAAACGCACGACAAACACTCGACATGCGCGACATTGTTTTTTTCCATCGATTTTCCATAATTTCGTCGTCACGATTTTCGTCGACGCAAACAGTTTGACAGTTCTCTTCAGTTAATCTTGTTTGGACTTGATTTCAACCGAATTGAACCAGTTGTCGTTGCTGTTGGGCTACTGGAGGATTTTAGCCGATTGACAGGTAAGTTGTGTTACTTTTCCGGAAAGTTTCGGCTGGAGTGGCGAACGGCCTAATCATAGTCTTATGTTCTGGATTTCCAGATTTCGGTTGTCGTGGCGGTGAAGGACGAAGACGGGACATATCGTTAATCCGGTGGGCCATGTCCATGGACTATGCCGGAGGACGGTATCGGAAGGAATCGGTCTGCGATTGAGAAAGCGGATTGGTGTTTTGCTTTCCGTGGAAGTTGCATTCCCAAAGGAAGGAGGGAGATGGAACATTCAAGCTCGGGAGTCAATCACTTTTCCGCGTGAATAAAAAGGTGGAGGAGGACGGAATAATAAACTCCCGCGACGTTTCTAAACAGCCAGAATTTGTTAATGGAACCGGTGAGTAGTGTTTTGGATGAGGAGTGTTGGGAGTGCGACATAAACATAAAACCAATAATTCGACGAAGAAAAATATTCAAATTTGAATTTGCACAATTTTGAATTTAAGATTTTTTTCATTTAATAATTCTTAAAATTTCAAAATTCTTAACTTCTGAAATCCTAATTTCAAAAATTCTAAAAAGATTTAGTTTCTTTAAAATTTGTAGGGTAAATGATATATTTAAAATTTTAAAATCCAAAAATAAAAAAAATATAACTCTTTCGTTCTGAAATAAAAAACTAAAAATTCTTAAAGTTCTGAAATCCTAAATTAAAAAATTCGAAGATTCTAAAATTCCTAAAACTATCAATCTAAAATTCTATAAATTTTTATTTTTAATTAAAAAAAATATAAAAATTTAAAGTTAAAAAATTCCACCATTTTTAAATTTTTAAATTTCTACAATTCCTTGCTTCTTTTAAAATTCTTCAAATTGCATAATTTAAAAAACCATTGAATCTTGAAATGAGAAAATTCAAGGTTATTTATAATCTTAAGAATTTGAAAAAAATTAAAGTTCCTAGTTTTAATAAAATTCTCAAGATAACATATATTCTGGCATTAAAAAAATGCTCAAACTCTAAACTACTAACATAAACATAAACTACTAACATAATAAAATTCCTAAATTCCTACATTCATAGATTCTAAAATTGTGAAATTTTCTTCTTTACAGAACTCTTAAAATCTAGTATTCGAAAATCCTAAAAACAAGTGCATTCTGATATTCTGAAAAATTGTATTTTAATTCTTCATGTTTTAATATTCCAATTAATTTTGAAATTCTTAAAAGTCTTAATACTTTCAAAATTTTTCGTTTTAATATGTTGATAATATAACATTTTTAAAATTTCTGATTCCAATTATCTTGAGGTTTGTAATTTTAAAAAATACAATAATAAACTAGATAATAAGTTTTTAAATTTATCTATTTTTATGTTTTACAATTTTGTGATTTCAACTATTTGGGGTTTTTTTTATAAATATTATTTTTGAACTTTGATATTAACTTTGAAAAATATTTGCAACGGCATTTTGAAAATATTTTTTTTGTCATTGGATACATCAGAACCTCACTGCTACCCACAATAAAATCAAACATAACATGTTTCATTTTTTTAAACCCAAAAATTTTAATGAAACTGACTTTTTAAATTTCAAAACATAAATCTTTCTTTCTCAAAATTTTGAAATGCGAAATATTTATTAAAAACGTCATGTCTTAATATTTGTAAATTCTTGAATCCTGCAATTTTTTTTTTTTTTTTAATTTATATTTATTTTGATTTTCTTTTCCATGTACATTCATTCAGTTAAAGTATTATTGAGTGTCCAATCACAGTCGATGACTTTTCACCTCAATTTTAAATACTAGCAACTTTCATTTATTCATGAAATATTGTAGCTTTCGCTATTCAGTGATTTCAAATGTAGGAGGTCCTACATGTACAAAAGGGAAAAGGGATACCTTAAAACTAACTTATAAACTATATAAAGAGCGGATCAATGCAGCTGAAGACTGCAATGATTTTTGTCGAAATGCATCAATTATCTTATTGGACATAACATCCAAAGTGTCAACTTCGGCTAATTGATGAAGTTCACTGGTGCTGAACCAGGGAGGAAGTTTCAGAATCATTTTCAGAATTTTGTTCTGAATCCTCTGAAGTTTTTTCTTCCTGGTTAAGCAACAGCTTGTCCAGATCGGCACAGCATAAAGCATGGCAGGTCTGAAAATTTGTTTATAAATTAACAGTTTATTCTTGAGACAAAGTCTAGAATTCCTGTTTATAAGTGGATACAAACATTTAATATATTTGTTACATTTAACCTGGATACTTTCAATGTGATCCTTGTAAGTAAGGTTTTTGTCAAAAGCAAGTCCAAGATATTTCACTTGATCCTCCCACTTTAAATTTACCTCATTCATCTTTATAATGTGATGACTTTTTGGTTTCAGAAAATCAGCCCTTGGTTTGTGAGGGAAAATAATAAGTTGAGTTTTTGCAGCATTTGGAGTAATTTTCCATTCTTTCAAATAAGAATTGAAAATATCCAAGCTTTTTTGTAATCTTCTTGTGATGACACGAAGGCTTCTACCTTTGGCGCTGCAATTTTTATTAATTACAAGCCTTTCCCGACAAACTTCGTCTTGTCCTTGTCCAATTGTTTCTTGACGTATAGCTTGTTTGCTTAATCAGCCTCCTGTGATCAAAAATTGATTATACGTAACTTTTCCCCTACAATCGGCAGATTTTCCGGAATCGGTTCCAGAGTGGCCAAAGTTGTAACTTTTTGGCATAAAAACCTTCCTTGGGTTTACATGAACCTAACGCATCAAAGAGCACCTCGATCCGACGTTCCATCCCTGACTGAAAAGTCCGTCGGACGTCCGTCGTTTGTCGTCCGTGCAATCGTACGACGTCGCTCGACAATGTCGTGCGACTTTCGCACGAATGTCATACGTTTTTGCACCAAAATGTCGTATTTGTCGTGCGATCGATGATCGAAATTGTACGACATTCGACCGACGTCGCACGGTTTTGTTATTTAGAATGTCGTGCTATTGTCGTGTGCAGATTGGAATATGTTTGTTGCCTGAAAAAAAAATATATCATCAATCAACAATTGGCAAGAATTTATAAATTAAATTCAGATTTCAATAATAATAATAATTATAAAAATTCAATTCAATAAAATTTCAAATATGTTTTTTTGAACTATGAAAGAAAAACTAAATTTATGAACTTTCAAAATTTAAGAGGCAGTATTTGTAGATTCTGCTCGGTTTGTTCTAGAGGTCGTATCGAGGTGCTTCGATTTGGATGAAACTTGCAGGGTTTGTTTGTCTATACATAAGATGAACTCATGCCAAATATGAACCCTCTACGACAAAGGGAAGTGGGGTAAAATGGGCATTGAAGTTTGAGGTCCAAAAAAACATGAAAAATCTTAAAATTGCTCGCATTTCCGTAAAACTTCATCAATTCCAACTCTCTTAGATGCATTCGAAGGGTCTTTTGAAGCCCTTCAAAATGTGCCATAGACATCCAGGATTGGTTTGACTTTTTCTCATAGCTTTTGCAAATAACTGTTAAAAATTGATTTTTTTAAAACCTTAATAACTTTTTGCAACAGCCTCCAACACCCATACTCCTATAGGTCAAAAGTTAGGGAAGAAATTGTTACATTGATTTGCAATAATAATCTCTTTCAGCCATGGCGTGATGTCCATGTACGTCTTAAAAAAAATTAAAAATTAAATGTTTCGTTTAAAATTGTCATTTAAAAAACAAGGTGCCTTCCACTGTGCTTCTTACAAATGTCAGCCTGAAAGTGAGCAAATTGAATTTTATTGTGCAATAGATAATTAAGGCCAGGTTTCTTTTAGTTATTCATTCAAAAATAACAATTTAATATTTAAATGTATTAGCTTTGAAAAAAATATTTTGAAATTTGAGGTTAAGCAAATAAATCCAAATTTACTGACTAAACTGTTCTTCTCAAAATGCCTCTTAAATTGAAGATATTTTTTGATTTCTGTTTCCATAACGTATAAAATTTGTAACCTAGAAACTTTTTTTCCGTTTATTTACTTTACTTTACTTTTACTTAACTTATTTTTCTTGAGAAAAACATGACGCCTAGAGAGTATTTAAATAATCCTATTTATCAATGATTTAAAAATAATTAACTAATAATAGTTAACTAACTTTTGAAACATTTAAAAATATGTGGAGTCGGAGTCGGAGTCGGAGCCAACCATTTGTTGAAAGCTGGAGTCGGAGTCGGAGTCGGAGTCGGCTAGAGTTGGTAGACCGGAGTCGGAGTCGGAGTCGGAGCCAACCATTTGTTGAAAGCCGGAGCCGGAGTCGGAGTCGGAGTCGGCTAATCTGAGAAAGCCGGAGTCGGAGTCGGAGTCGGAGTCGTTTGAAACATGACCCGACTCCGCAGCCCTGAATTTTAGTTTGTTAAAGTTTTTTAAATTTGTATTTTATTGAAAATTAAAAAAAAAATAAGATCTCAAAAATCAGTTTTTTTATTTTTAAAATTTTAAGAAACTTATTAAAAAATAATAATCTTTGAAATTTTAGAATTTAAAAATATAATTTATTTCAATATTAGAATTTACAGAATTTACAATTTTGGAATTTTAGAACTCATAATTTTTAGAATATTGGAATTCAAAATTCCAACTCGTGCGTCCAACGTTTTCTGAATTTAAGAACTTTATAATGTTAGATTTTTTGTATTTATAAATTGAAGAATTTTAGTACTTAAGAATTAAGGAATTTTAGTGTTTAAGTTTTTGTCAATTAAAATTTTTCTTATTTTTGAATTAAATTTTTTTTCAAAAATATTTGAAGACTTTGAGAATTTGAAGAATTAATAAATTCTAGAATTTAAGAAAAGAATACTAACAATTTGCACAATATCAAGAAATTAAATAAATTTTGAATTTTCGAATTCTTACATTTTTAAGTTATGAAATGCTAGAATTTTACAATTTCAGCGTTTAAGTTTTTTAAAATTTTTAGTATTTTTGATGTTTTTATTTTTCAGTTTGGAATTATTGGATTGAAAAGTTGAAATTTGTTATGTTCCATTCATCCTATTTTTAATTTCGATTGTCCAATCGCACTTCCAGCACACCCCCAATCGTTTCTAAAACATGACTCACCAGTTCCTTTAGGTATGCGTCGCAACCTCCCGCGGACGGTAAAACACCAAACACCAACCGCTTCCACGATCGCAAACTGGTTCCTTCCCGTCCCGTCTTCCGGAATGGCCCGCCGAGTAAACCATATTTCCTGTCCTCCTCCTCCTCCTCCGCCACGAAGACCGAAATCTGTAATACAAGACACTTTGATTCGGTCGCTCGCCCACTCCGGCCGGAACTTTCCGGCAGAAAAAGTAATTGAACCTAGTAAACAACTTACCTATTAACTGTCCAAAATCCTCCAAAAGCCTAAAAGCAACAACAACTGGTTCGACTCGGTTGCAATCAAGTCCGAACAAGATCAACAGAAGAGAACTGTCAAACTGTTTGCGTCGACGATAATCGACGTCGAATTGAAGGTAAATCGATTGAAAAAACCATGTCGAGCATGTCGAGTGTTTGTCGTCCGTTTGTCGTCCTTTCGACCAATCGATATCAAAACGGTAAAATCACAACCGTGCGACAACTCGTACGACGTGCGACATTTTTCAAACAGGGATGTTGAACTGATTCGCGTTCGAACAAAACCGTCGAAATTTTTTATATATATAGATTTTATTCGTTCCAGCTCTGTACAAACAGTTTCCAGAGTGCTTTTTGCTGGACGTCGACCAGCAAGAGGAAAAGGACAATGAAAATGCGTTGGTGGTGTTGGACTTCTAGCGGAATCTCAAAAGCGCCATTATCAAAACTCAGTCTTCTTCCTGGAGATACTTTCGGCCGAGAACATTCTCCGGGTGAAGGCGATCGAGGTGGACAAACTTCCCACGGGGCAGCACTAGAACATTGGAAGGGTAGACAAGCAGAACCTTTCCAAAAGTGGTTGGTCATCGTCGGACCAAAAGGAGTCGGTTTGTATTTCCTTCTTGTACAACGGCCAATCCCGTCATTAAGCGAAATTAAGAAAATTATGGATGCAGTGAAAGTGAATATTTCAAAAACAAAGTGCCAGGCCAGTGCAAACTAATATAAATGAATAAACATAATCAAAAACATAAACAAAGTGAATTTTATTTTGAAAATAACCTCAAAATACCGAAATGACAGCACACGACAAAGGCACGACATCCTAAATAACAAAACCGTGCGACGTCGGTCGAATGTCGTACGACAATGTCGAACAATTTCGATTATCGATCGTACGACAAATACGACATTTTGGTGCAAAAACGTCTGACATTCGTGCGAAAGTCGCGCGACATTGTCGTGCGACGTCGTACGATTGCACGGACGACAAACGACGGACGTCCGACGGACTTTTCAGTCAGGGACAGGGTTCATTGGATTCCAATAGGAGCTTTCCAAGCTTTCATCGTTTATATCGTTTTCAAAGTTTTCAATGCTGGCGACGCCTATGGCTTTCTACCGAAGGTTCTCGCGATTGAGTGTGTAGTGGTGCGGTTGTTGAAAATAGCTATCTCTGACTCTGTCACTTTCTTAGAAGCTTCTTAGGCTAGCTTCCCTGCACCGTGCGGCACACGCGGTTCACCGAAGCTAAAAAACCAAAACCGCGGTGTGCATTGTCACTGGCGCATGGGAAGCTTGCTATGATCGCGTTTGTCATAAACGCTTGTTTGATTACAAATGTAATATGCTTGTGTACGATTGAATATATTCTTTTGGTGAAAATTGCGTTTTTTATTTCTTTTGGAAATCATATCATTTATAATACTTTGCTTTCATCATAAGACTTTCTTTTGTGCTGACGTTATAAATAAACAAAGTCGATGTTATGAATTGAAAAAAGTTCTACCATTGTTATATTCTTTAGTAAGAAAGGCTCTATCTCACCCCAGGTGGGATTAATTCGGGTTTTTGCTTGACAGTGACAGCTGTTGTGCGGTGCACGCTAAATTTATTTCCAAAAATCGGCTACTTTTCAATCAAAGTTCCAGACACGGTTCCAGCTCGGTGCTGGCTCCGACCAGCTCGGTGCTGGCTCTGAGCTCGTGGTTCCAGCACCGGCAGAACCGAAGTGTCACCCCCCTAGTGTTTGACTTTGTATCTTTGTAATTCTTTAAAAATTTAAATAAAAATGTTAGGAAAAGTGATCGTGCCCGCGTTTTACTTACCAGTGAGTTTGAAAAATATCGGGTTGGCGGCCCGATACACCGATCTGTAAAACTAGTTTTGGCGAGGGTTCTGGGCACGGCGGCAATCGAATGTACCGGCGCGTTGCTTCCGGTTGCATTTGATTTGAGGAGGTTTTTAAATCCACAAGGGGTTTATTCGGGGGCAACAGTTTCGGTAATCCGGAACTTCCGGTAAGTTTCATATTTGCAGTGGTTAGCATAAAAAAATAAACTTAGACCAATCTTTCAAACCAGTTTTTTAAATGTAACTGAGTACAATAAATCCTCAAAGTGCGTTTTTTTTGGAGGGGCGCAAACCGAGGAAGAGCGCGATTCGGGGGAGCGTTATTTCGGGGTTTAAGCGCAAATCAAGGGAGTGTTATTGCGGGGTTTTGACATAAAACGGGGTTTTCTTTTTCAATTTTATTTACAAATAAACGAAACATTTATATAAGGGGTCATCAACAAAACACTGACAAGCCATGCAAATTTCAATGAACGAAGTTAATCATAAAAGGGGCAATTTAGCTGAAAATATTTCAAAGGCCATTTTTTTAACTCGAGTATGTAAAAATTTCAAATGAAAGGTATGTTTTACTGTTAAAATAATTCCTATTTCAAAGAAGCTCAAAATATGATCATAATTTTTTCACAATTTGGGTAATGATTCACAGCCAAATGAACGTGAAAAAAAAATTGTTGGGCATTTTTTTAGCCTGGAAGGCATGACTAAAACTTCAATATACAACGGTCCAAACTTTAATGTGTATTTATTTTGAGAGGTCTTCTAGAACTTCTTTAACTTTATGCCACTTGCCCCTTCTTTGATAAAAAAAATAAATTTAGCATTAAGTATGAATGTATTTTCAAAAACACTTCAGTAGAAATATTCATACAATTGACTTTGGCACCCCTAAATATTTTTTTTGTATTTTAAACCAAATTATCAAGTTATTTGTAATTCTATTTTATAATTCAGCACCCTTTCTGTTTTCAAATATCTAATGAGGATGTTATAGCTGACATTAACATTTTGTACAATCATCGACCTTGAACGTTAAATTGGCCTTCTGCTTGTTGATCACCGCCGCGGTCGTCAAGTCGCCTTCTACCTTGGTCTTCTCTCCGCTGTAGGACACAATGTACTTCGTTTTCGACCTCTGTAACTTGTTCGTGATCCTCTTGGCCACTTTCAGCGGCAAAACGTTGCACTGTGCTCCACAATCCAGCTTAAACTTCACCTTCAAGTTGTCGATTACTGCTTCCTCAAACCAGTCACCATCATCGTCGTCGGCCCCTACTGCGTGCAGGTAGAGATCTGCCTCTGCTTCCGAAGAGTCGTCTTCGTCGCTTTTGACCACTGCAGCTGCCTTCTTGATCTTCGTGTTCCCTCTCTTCGTTTTCTTGTCAGTGCCAGCGTTTTTCTTCTTGGCCGCCCTTTTTGGACAACATCTCGCGAAGTGACCGATTTCTTGGCACTCCAAACACTCTTTCCCGAACGCTGTGCAGCTCCTCCTGCCGTGTGTCAATCCGCAACGCTAGCACAGAAACGGTTTGTCGTCGTCGTCGGATCGAACAGCGTTGCATCCCCGAGTTTCAGAATCCATCTCCTTCAGCGTTTCTGACGTCTTTTCGCTCGCCTTGCAGATTTGGATCGCCTTCAGCGTTTCTGACGTCTTTTCGCTCGCCTTTCAGCTTCGGATCGCTCAACAACTTTTCGCGGACCTTCTGACTGGAAATGCCGAGGACAATTTTGTCCTTGAGCAGGCGTTCGCTGATGGTCATGTTCTCGTGCGTTGTTTCAAAGTCGCAATCCAGAATCGCAGTCCTCAGCTTGATCAGAAAGTTGTCGAAACTTTCCCCAGGGAGCTGATCAGTTTTCAGAAAGACGTACGTGCTGTAGGTAGGATTCGCTGTCGGACTGAAGGCCTCACCCAGTGCCTTTTTAATCTCTTGAGGATCCTTTTTCTGATCCTCCGTCAGCACCAGCCCTTTGAACGTTCCGATGACATCTGGACCGAGACTGTTCATCAGAATTCCCACCTGGCGGGCTGCTGGCAACTGCTTCATCCCGGACGCTTCCTTAAACCAGGCATACTGTTGGATCCAATCCTTCCAGATACGAGCCTTGTCCGAGTGGTTCTGGATGTTGATGCGTTCCGGCGGATGAGCGAAGTAATTTTGCACAGCGAGGTTCTCGGCGCTGCATCGTTGGTCGACATTCTGCTCTATTTTTCGACTCAAAACTTGCAAAATTCGCTCCGGTCTCGCGACGGACTGCTCTCACAACGATTTCGCGACTTTTTTACGTGTTTCGCGACCGTTTTTCGTGAATTTTTCCGACACGCGAAACGGCGCCACTTCTGACACCATGTAGCGTAGACTTTATTATGACAAGTGTGTGACAGGTAAGGTGTGGTATATGATGGCTTGTGAGTGTATGTGTGATTCTACATTACATCCAGCTGCTGGGGCGTTCTTGCTTTGCTTCCGGTGCAACGACGGCTTTGTGCGAAGGCGAGTTATACTAACAAAAGGAAAACTAACTGAAGGAAAACTAACTGGAAGAAAACTAAATGGATATTTTGGAATCTACGAGGAACTGATAGATCGGATAGAGAACATCAAGGTCTAGTTGAGATAACGCGTCTCGCATCGGGATTTCTGGTGGTCTTCCTCGGGCCCTGAGGGTATCTTTCAACTTAATTCTGTGAGCCTGGTGATCTGGACACGCCCATACGAGATGGTCGATGTCCTGATAACCCTGCCCACAGTCGCAAAGATTCGTATCACTCATGTTGATACGGTAAAGATGAGCCTTGGACGAGTAATGGTTCGACATAAGGCGGGACATCGTTCTGATGAATCCACGCGTCAAGTCCATTCCCTTGAACCAGGCTTTTCTTTGCACCTTAGGTCGTATGGAATACATCCAACGTCCCTTGGTGTCGTCGTCCCATTGTTTTTGCCAATCCAGAAGCGCACGCTGCCTCGGCAAACCGTAGAGAATTTTGAGTATGTAAGCATTATGGGATAGGTTATTATCGAACATATATGCAAAAATGAGACTGTTACATTGGATGTATCAAAATTAGTGGCCATATCAGATTTCTATCAATGTCACCCCGGGCTATCAAAGTCACCCCAGTTTACGATACCAACAAATTTGGATTGTTTATTTTCAGATCATACTCCTTTCCGTGAATTGAGTTTTAAAAATCTGTTTTATGTTGTTTCAGGCTTTCGAAGAATTAGATGATTTATTGGCAAAGCATGGTATTTGCATTGCAATAAAGGAAAAACTTGTGAAAGACTCAGGAGTGGCAGAAACAATTGCTTATGATCATATTGTTTTAAAGCTTTTAACTAAGCCAAGAGCAAAAGGTAACTAATTATATGCACTTAATCATTTAAACATAATTCACCTTCCGAGCAGGAGGAGACCGGCCCGTGGCTTAATGGCTCCCGCCTCATAAGCGGAAAGTCCAGGGTTCGATTCCCTACAGCTCTCCTTGAAATTTTTTGACTGTAATTTAACTTTGAATATGAACAAAAAACGAATGGACTTAGGTGGGATTCGAACTCACACCTTTGGATTGATGGTCTGGGACGCTAACCAGTCGTCCATCATGGAGTGAATGCTCTATAACTGATTTGATCCGTAGTGGCGAAATAATGTCACAAGGTATAACACCGTCTCAAAAACAGCCCAGGGCCATCTCATATACTCATTAACTGGACGAGGGAGTCGTGGATTGCCTGGCCCGAGATCTGCATTACAGATCAATATCTGTACAATTTCGCAAGAAATCGTTAGCCAGAGAAAGGTATTCGCTACAAAGGTTTTCGAGATATTTGGTGGTTACTAACCTAACCGTCTCAGTTGAAACATACTATGGTCATGGCCAAGTCCTGCCAAGACGATCAATACATACATACATACAGTGAGTCAAATATTTGTCCGTACCCCCCGTATTATTTGGGCACCTACCTCACCTCCATACTCGGAGTAATCCTTCTAATTATTATTTAATTTTTTTCCCGACCCGAGCAGACGGAAATAACTTGGGAAGGTCAGTTTTTGATATTGTGAGAAGATCGAAATATGTTATTGGGATGATCGGATTAGTTGTTAAAATAACAAAAATCAATAACAAAGATTTGTTCGAAGAATAACTTAAACTGTTATTATGTTGTTATTGCAATAACAAACCAATAACACAGAAGGAATCATGAAGGAATAACAAGATTTGTTATTTTGTGCGGAGAGGTGGACCCGGGCAGACGGTAATAACAAAATTCATGTCATTTGAATAACAAATTTTGTTAAAATAACAGAAACTGTTATTGAATATTCTTGTAAATAAATTTTGGAAGAAAAAATAATAACAGTTTCTGTTATTTTAACAAAAAATGTTATTGGGATGATATTCAATTGGAAATTTGAAATAAGATAATAATAACAGTTTAAGTTATGTTTTTCCATTAAATTCCATAATAACAGGAAATGTTATTGGTTTGATATTCCATTGGAAATGTGAAATAAGATGATAATAACAGTTCAAGTTATGTTTTCCATTTTGTTGTATAATAACAGGAACTGTTATTGGTTTGATATTCCATTGGGAATAAGGAATAAGACGATAATAACAGTTTAAGTTAATCATTTTGAAACTCGAGAACAATGTAAATGGGCCAACGTGAGTTTGCAGACGAAAGTTGTATCCTACTCACTCTAAATGTTAACATCCATTGACTTGTTCAGGATACACTATTTGAACCCATTACTTTGTTTTGCTAGAAATTACAGCACTGTTCGAATTCCAGCTTTCCTTTTCAGTCATTTAAAAATACTGGCAGAGCTGTTTCTGTCAGAATCCTGCAAGAATGTCTTGACTGAGATAATGCAACTAACTTGCTTGCAACTTTGCTTAGTCTCGATCGATATAATCGTTTTTTTTATTCGCTTACATGTTCTCATAGGTAAATTCACAAATATAGAACGATTAGAGGCGAAAGTGTCTAGGTAGAGGAGATTAAATCAAATCAAATTTTGTCGTTAATGCCCGAAACGATTAACAGTTTCGTCGACTGAAAGTCCTAGTTGTTGACGCTGCCGGGGTGGCCTGGCGGTCTGCACATGATCTGGTGAGACGTCGTGTCCCACATGTACACAAAGCGGTCCGCAGATCGAGCCTCGAACCATCAGGTGACCACGCACATCTTAGCATGATGAATGATGAGAACCTTGACGCAGCGTATCGCCGATCGTCTCAAATCTGTAACGTGTTGTACATCGAGCAGGACAACATGTAAGACCCGCGCCAATCCGGTGATCGTGTCCACGTGTCCTCTAAATCTGAATATCACCTCCCGCTTGGGATGTCCCTCATCTTAATCTCAATTTCAATCCTACCGGAAATGATCTGCCCCTGCTGAAGCAAATCGGGAAAGTTCAAAGTAGATCCCACCTGTACACTAGGAGATATTGCCGAGGATCGGGTGTCCCTTCATCGTACACGTCCGAACGTCTCACACGGCCACCATATTGTCCGTGCTGGAAGGGTAAAGATTCACGATCTGTGAAAAGTGTACCTCCATCACAGCACCCGTGTGACCATTCATCACCCCAACGTTGTCGCATTGCTCACCGTACTCGTTTTACCGACAAATCTGCCGAACAAATCCCGTCGAAACCAAATACTGACCCTCTGGCTAGAACTTGGTAGAAAAGTTCTCCCAGCCGTGACCTCGACGAGCGTCCCAGTGGACCGGGTCCACTAACAGCAAAATTGTTGTTCGATGAGCTGCTTGTCCTCATCAGATCGGTGTGAATCTGTGGAACCATGACGAGCGCGTCACTCTGACGCGTCTAACTACGCTGGAACCACTTTTAACTAAATTTTTCCTCGCAAAAAAACGTTGCTACTGCACCTCCAAAAAAATAATCCAAACAAACAGCTGAGCTGAGGCCGTCGCGATGCTCATGACCTTGAAGTGAAATGAGGAGGTTTCCCCCATGACGCAACTGTCAAATGGGATTCATTCAAAACAAACAGCTACCAACCTGGCTACCAAGGGATCTGTTCTACCAACGGGTACCATCCACAGATGATGTAATTTTTTAAAGCATTTCCGTTTCGAGTCAAAATCTAGACTAAGTCTTGTTTTGATTTGGTCCTTCAAATAAATCCGGACATTCTGGAAGACCTGGTTTTATAAACAAATGACAACATGAAGTATATCCTGCTTACTCCATAGAGTAATCTACGTGCGTATGTATTGCGTGTACGTACACGAAAATAAAGTGAGGTTAAATTTTGTCAGCCTGCAAAATCAAATGGTGCGCTAGTGTGCGTACGCGAAACGTCATAAAGCTCTATTGGTGTGAAAAGTTTAATAAACAAAAGTTCAGATTTTTTTTTATATTTTCGAGCTCCAATACGCACACACGTCATTATTGAACGCCCCCTGCTCAAACGTCAACAGTGTTATCGCAGCAGGCACTTGCTTTTCGTCGTCGCGGTCGTCGCAGCAGGCTGCGTTTCGCGAGTGTAAACATTGTTGTCTTTTGTTGTGAAGTTTCGAACGCGGGTGTTTGTTTGTGTTCACTTGTTTAGTGGGAGGAACAAGAAGCTGCCCTCTGTGCCTGTGTCTGGGACAACTCCACCCTTGCCAAGTTTTTTTTTCATTTGACGGCAAAACATTGAATTAAGGAGAAGCCGGTGGCAACTGCGAGCGATGTGGCCTCTCAGATTGTGGAAGCTGGCCGTGGAGGCCAAACTGTTATGGTTTTCAACGACGAAGGAACCAACGGGACCGCGCACCGGAAGATTCTGACGGAATAAACAATCTGGTTCTATACTGCCCATGATCACATAAATGTCCCATATGCATTTTCAACAAGTTGAGAAAACGAGCTTCGAAGTTTAAAAACATTTTCTCATTAATTTTAAATATACAATCATTATACTAAAAATTCATTCAACATAGTTCTCAAACATGCTCTTGTTTATGCTTTAGATAGGTTTGTATTGAAATTAGTCTTGATTTTTCTCTTTCAATTTGAAAAAGTACGCAGGATGGGACCTGGTATGTGAACATTTTCTACATAGTGCATCAATATGTTCGCAAACCAGCCCGATCGCAGCATGCTGCCTAGGTAACCCCAGTAGTAAACAAAATTTTCAGCAGAAAGTCGGGAAAATTTGTATTTTTTTAAAATTAATTAATTAGCCATTTGGGAGATTTGTGTGACCGTGAAATGGATGAAAACCATTCAAGATGGCCGGTCTGTATAATTGCTGACTATATTCAAAAGATTGGAGAATCCGAAAGGTATGTTTAGGACATAATATTTTGTAGAGGGACTGGTTTGTGAACATTATCACGATGGGACTCATATTTGAACATTTTTCAGATGGGACAAACAAATTTGTCGTTGATTACTGAATTTCTGGAACAAAGTGGTAAATATTATTAGTGTAGCTTAAAGTAACACCACAAACGAAGCTATTCCGATATCTAAGTCAAAATCGACAAAAATGCATATGGGACATTTATGCGAACATGGGCAGTATAGTTGTTGTGATGAATGTAGCGCACACGAAACCGAGCACCGTGCGGTCTGTGTTTAGATTGTCCAAGAGAGATGCAGCAGGCAAGACATTTACGCCAAGAAGACGGTTCTAACAGGTAACTTGTTTGATTTAGTGGAAGCCGGTGTAACTGTGATTGAAGTGGTCCTCGGATCGTCGCTGAAGGCGCCGGATCCAGTTAGGCGCGCAACTCATCGCCAGAAAATACCTGTTCAAAGGAAAACAACATTCAAATTCGTATCCACCTGGAGCTGCCCGCTAGTTGTCGGTCCGGAAGGAGCTATTGACGAAGCGATTGGCTTGATATAATGATGAAATATCATCAGAATCTGGGCTTAGCACGAAGTAGAAACGAACCGTGAATCTACTAGCAGAAGAATTGTGAGGAGAAGAAGATTCTGAGAGCGAAATGAATCGAGGGCGATCAGAAAAAATCGCCAGCAGGAAGTGCGCCCAAAATCATCGTCCGGGTGGAGTTCAACAAGAAGACTACAAAGAAAAAGGCAATCAATGATTAACAACAGCATCTATCCTTTAGATAAGTATATTTTCTGATTTTTAATTAGTGTGAATTGATACTTTGTGTTTTTATTGTTCTCTTTCAGCGTCGCAGCGATTCAACAATTTCATTCAAATGCGAACATTTCGTTGGGTAACGAGTTTCGGTTATTTTCGGCAGCATCTGGTATGTAAGTTTAATATTATTTGAAGTGAGGGTATCACTTGCTAGTGAGAATTTGTCTAAAATTAGCTTGCAAAAGGATTGCATGCACTAGTAATCGGCGGAACCACATGTTGATCGACTTTAAATCTACTAACGGATAATTAAAAGGTTGGCAGTTTTTAAGACGAGATTTTTTGCGTTCCGTTGTATACTAAAGTATACATGCCGGGTCCGGTGGCGCAGTGGTTAGCGTGGTAGCCTCTTACCCCAGTATGGCCTGGGTTTAATCCCAGACGGACCCGGTGGCATTTTTCGAGACGAGATTTGCCTGATCACGCCTTCTATCGGATGGGGAAGTAAAACGTTGGTCCATTAGCGTAAAAGAGGTTTTGAGTGACTCACCACACATAACCTTCGGACGCCTAGAAATGAGCAGAAACTTGCAACAGAGCCCACAAAAGACCCGGGGGTCGTTAAAGTGGATTGCTTTGCTTTTTTTGTATAATAAGGTTAATGTAGGTCGTTAGGTCAGTTCTGGAGCAAAATTTTAAAATAGCGCATAAACATTTATTCAGCTGGAACCATTTCGCAAATCGGCAGGCTTCTGGCAACTTTTTTACAAAATTGTTCCTCAGCTACCATTTAACACTTCAGGTTTTGTAAAATAGTAAAATAGTTACCTATTGCCTGGGTTATTGCAAAACAGTCCAAGCACTCAAAAAGCTCATGCACCATTTTCAAATGTTGCTCAAGAGTTCAGGTGCACTCATTCAACTCAATCGGGATTCTGAAACGGAATTCGTAAATGTTTCGAATTGAATTACGTTTTATAATTTTAATTGAGTCGACAGTTAAGGAGTTGTCTGTCTGGAATTGTAACAGAAATTTGAAATATTTTTTTCCAAAAAATACTTTATGCTTGAAAAATATTTTTTTCGTCAAATTAGGCCTAGAAAACTGGAATGAGGGAGGGTCCCAAACTGGGAGGGGGTATAACAACGAATAAAAATGTTTTAAGGACCAAATTCTCAATCACCCAAAATATGGTTGTCTTCAAAGTGGAATATCTTTCGACAATCAAAACGGTGTGAGATTTCTTTACAAATTTATTTCAAAGATCGATCCACCTGTTAGGCCAGATCAATTAAAAATTCGTATCAAAAATCAAAAACCTATTTTTTAGGAAAACGCAATTTTCACCGATAAAATATTTTCATATTTATAGATTCTGATTCAGGCCGGTAAAACACAAATTTCTACTAATAAATCTCTGAGGGTTATCTCGGTTTATACTAATTTGTTCCAACCACGCCGTGCAATTTTCTGCCCCCGGGATATAGCTTTCCATGTGATGAAATAATAACACTTTTTGTTATGCAATCAATCCATATTAATAACATTTTTGTTATTTGGGTGCTCCCCATCCATGGCTCAGAATAACAAACCTTGTTATTCTATTGTTCTGGATTCTATGTTATTAGTATGTTATTACAATAACAGAGCAATAACAATTTGAGTTATTTTTCGAACAAATCTTTGTTATGGAAATTTGTTATTTTAACAACTAATCCGATCATCCCAATAACGGATTTTGATCTTCTCACAATATCAAAAACTGACCTTCCCAAGTTATTTCCGTCTGCTCGGGGAGCAGCATAATAACAAAAAATGTTATTGAACTGGTATGTCTCCATAACAAAAAAAAGTTATTGTTTTGGTTTATTTGTAATTTGCAAATAAACCTGCAGTTGCCATAACTCCTCTGTACTAGCCAGGGCTGCAGAGTCGGGTACCTCCAAGCGACTTTGAATCCATACTTTGAAGACAACTCCGACTCTTGATGCAGGATATGTCGTCAACGACGACTTTAGCTCTCCAAAAATACCCGACTTCACAGATTCCGACTCCAAGTAAAAGTTGCTGAAAATTAGATGCCCGAGCAGACGGAAATAACTTGGGAAGGTCAGTTTTTGATATTGTGAGAAGATCGAAATATGTTATTGGGATGATCGGATTAGTTGTTAAAATAACAAAAATCAATAACAAAGATTTGTTCGAAGAATAACTTAAACTGTTATTATGTTGTTATTGCAATAACAAACCAATAACACAGAAGGAATCATGAAGGAATAACAAGATTTGTTATTTTGTGCGGAGAGGTGGAGCAGCATAATAACAAAAAATGTTATTGAACTGGTATGTCTCCATAACAAAAAAAGTTATTGTTTTGGTTTATTTGTAATTTGCAAATAAACCTGCAGTTGCCATAACTCCTCTGTACTAGCCAGGGCTGCAGAGTCGGGTACCTCCAAGCGACTTTGAATCCATACTTTGAAGACAACTCCGACTCTTGATGCAGGATATGTCGTCAACGACGACTTTAGCTCTCCAAAATACCCGACATCACAGATTCCGACTCCAAGTAAAAGTTGCTGAAAATTAGATGAATCTGATGCAGTCTCCGAGGTCACACTCCAGCTCGAACTTCAACATCAGCTCCGACTTCCTGGCTCTGTGAAAATAATAACAGTTTTTGTTATTCACACTTCCAAAATTCTCAATAAATAAATCAATTCCGTTAGGGAATATAACAAAAAAAAAAAAGAAAACTCTCAAAAGTTAATTTATCGGATTAATTTTAGCTTGAAACCCCATTTCATGGTGAAATAATGACCCCGATGAAATTGGTCAAAATTATTTCATAGTTCTAGCCAATTTTAGTAAAATCCCTTAGGGGGTATATCAAATAATTAAAAAAATCAACTTTCAAAATTTCAACTTTTTAGAATAATTTTAGCTTAAGGACCCCATTTCATGGCCAAAATAATGACCCTGACGAAATTGGTCAAAATTATCCCATAGTTCTAACCATTTTAAACAAAGTCCTTTAGGGGGTATATCAAATAATTAAAAAAATCAACTTTCAAAATTTCAACTTTTTAGAATAATTTTAGCTTAAGGACCCCATTTCATGGCCAAAATAATGACCCTGACGAAATTGTTCAAAATTATCCCATAGTTCTAACCATTTTAAACTAAGTCCTTTAGGGGGTATATCAAATAATTAAAAAAATCAACTTTCAAAATTTCAACTTTTTAGAATAATTTTAGCTTAAGGACCCCATTTCATGGCCAAAATAATGACCCTGACGAAATTGGTCAAAATTATCCCATAGTTCTAACCATTTTAAACTAAGTCCTTTAGGGAGTATATCAAATAATTAAAAAAATCAAATTTCAAAATTTCAACTTTTTAGAATAATTTTAGCTTAAGGACCCCATTTCATGACCAAAATAATGATCCCGACGAAATTGGTAAAAATTATCCCATAGTTCTAACCATTTTAAACTAAGTCCTTTAGGGAGTATATCAAATAATTAAAAAAATCAAATTTCAAAATTTCAACTTTTTAGAATAATTTAGCTTAAGGACCCCATTTCATGACCAAAATAATGATCCCGACGAAATTGGTAAAAATTATCCCATAGTTCTAGCCAATTTTAACAAAGTCCCTTAGGGGGTATATCAAATAATTAAAAAAAATCAACTTTCAAAATTTCAACTTTTTAGAATAATTTTAGCTTAAGAACCCCATTTCATGACCAAAATAATGACCCCGACGAAATTGGTCAAAATTATCCCATAGTTCTAGCCAATTTTAACAAAGTCCCTTAGGGGGTATATCAAATAATTAAAAAAAATCAACTTTCAAAATTTTTAACTTTTTAGAATAATTTTAGCTTAAGGACCCCATTTCATGGCCAAAATAATGACCCCGACGAAATTGGTCAAAATTATCCCATAGTTCTAGCCAATTTTAGCAAAGTCTCTTAGGGGGTATATCAAATAATTAAAAAAATCAACTTCCAAAATTTCAACTTTTTAGAATAATTTTAGCTTAAGGACCCCATTTCATGGCCAAAATATTGACCCCGACGAAATTAGACAAAATTATCCCAAAGATCTAAACATATTTAACAAAAGAAAAATAATAACAGATTGTGTTATGGACACTTAGAAACTTTTCCATTTGTGCGATTTGTTGTAATTTTATTTCTAAGTCAGTATACCGAACGAATAACAAATTTTGTTATTAGGAGAGTTTTGAAATGTATCACATTTCCTCTTATTGGCGTGTTATTAAACATTTTCAATATAATATCACTTCAATACCAAATTTTGTTATTTTATCAGAAACTGTTATTATTTTTTCTTCTTGAAGTTGAACTTCAGGTTAAAATAATAACACTTTTTGTTATTTTAACAGGATTTGTTATTGAAATATTATTAATTTTGTTATTACCGTCTGCCCGGGCTGTTTGTTTACAAACCCACTACAGGCCTTAGTTTTGCTTGAAATTTATTTAGAATCTCAGTAACTCAAAATTGGGTATCAGTTACTTTCAGTTAAATTAACATAAAATCGCTTGTACACTGTTTGCCGTTTGATGTTTTGATATAAATTATCTGTAAAGAATAATAAAAACTCTGCATTTAGCTAAAGACAGTTCCTTGAGCCGACCCTGGATTGAATTGACTTGCCGAGCTGGAGAGAGCTGTCAAACTTGACTTTGCCATCGACTGTTTTTATTTACTTTGAAACTAAAATTATTTTTTTGATAAATTTGATCACCGTTTTCGTAAAGTCCGTGTGGAATTAGTTTTTTGTGAGGTGATTATGCTGGCCTTATAAATTGACGTAAAGCAACTGGGTAACATTGTTTTTTTGATTTTTCAGGGATGCGATTGAAATTTGTCGTTTGTGCGATGTCTGTGCATCAAATTGTGGTCGCGTGTTATCATCCGGCGTGGACGCAACTGAACGGCCGCAGCAGTTTTCTGAATGAGGAGGCATTTCTCCGAAAAATGTGCTGCTTAATCGTCGCTCCGTGTCCCATCATACGTCCCATTAAAAAGTTCATGAACAAGAGGAATGCGGTCACGTTCCGGCTGTTCAACCGTATCCAGCAGGATTCGCTGTTTATCGACGAGACCGCCCCGCAGCTTGTGATCGTTCCGGTGTCTGCGTCGGGTGGTTCCGGCGACGACGATCCTTGTGCTCCGTCCCGAGCGTACACTTCCGCCGACATGATCGAGCCAGAAAAGGACAAACAGGAGTAGGAAAAGTTCGGGGTGTACTTTAACGACGATTACGACTACCTGTAGCATCTAAAGGAACCCGAAAGGAACGAAGTCTACTGGAAACCGGTACAGCCCAGCTCGGTGTTTGCGTCGGAGGTGGAGGGATTAAAGAAGACACAGATGGAGCCTGAGCTGCGGCCGGATTGGGATCCGGTCGTAGTGGCTGCGCTGAACGAGGATTTCCACCACGAAAACCCGGACAATGCGTTGGATGATAACTTTATGGAGCTGGAGGTAGACTCGAACGAGGCAGAAATGTCCGATGAAGAGGAGGAGCGGGACGGGTTGACACCGCTGGCGTTTGACCAAGTCACGCTTCACGGAATACCTCGATGAGTAGTTGTGTGATCCGGAGGAAAGAGCGTCGTACGAAGTGGCGTACGGCAAGCAGTGGGAGAATCCTAAAGCTGCAAGAAGTCTCGTCTGATGAGAAGGAGATGGGCGTGCTGGAGGTCCAAGACGAGTCACAGAAAAAGTAAGCGAGAGTATCCTGTCCACGTACAGCAACATTTACAACCACCCGAAGCTGATCGAGGAGCCGCGCAAGGCACCAAGGATCAGCATCAACCCGAAAAGTGGCCTTTTCCGATGAACGTGCTCGGTGCGACCGTCAGGGTCAAGTCGTTCTTCAAGCTGAACCAGGACGAGAGTCAGTCGAAGCCAGCCGGTTCCAAGTCACTGTGCAACGGCAGTGTAATCCAACTGAAAGACAAATCGCCTGAGGATAAGCGCGAGCGCAAGAAGCTGCTGAAGGACTACCGCGTGGAGCGGCGAATAGAGCGCAAGGCCAACACGCCCGCGTTCAAGAAGGAGAAGAAGCAGCAGGAGAAGAGCCAACAGAACATATGCGTCAACGGGGTGTATCCCATTTGGCATAAAGCCATTTGGCATAATACCGTTTGGCATAACGCCGTTTGGCATAATGCCGTTTGGCATAATGGACGTTTGGCATAACGGTCATTTGGCATAATGGCCATTTGGCATAATGGTCATTTGGCATAATGATATTAAATTTTCAAAATTATGTCAATTCCATAGACTGGGATCAATCGGCACTACAGTTTGAATGAGGACAGCAGTTTTAGTACATTTTAAAAGCTTAACATTTAGAAAACGATGCACTTTTTTGAATGTTATAGAATTTATAACACTTCTTCAGTTTTTCAGGCAGCTTGCTTGCCCACTGAGAATTTTGGCTCGAGCCATGAGTCGATCTGGTTCGAGATCGAGCCCGAATCGAGTCGAGGCTCAAGCAAAATTCTCAGTGGGTGGTTACATGAGAGTAGCCTGCCCTAATATTTTCTGCAGTAGCAGCAAGTGCTGGCCGAAGAGCTTAAAGAAAAAGTTGAAGTTTTCAGCGGTGGTGTTATAAAATCTGTAACATTCTTAATATTTGACGGATCTTGGCACACTCTTCGGTTCCTTGGTTGTTCCTGGGTTGCTCCCTGGAACACGAACTATGAGGTCAAATTCAATAATCAATAAGGGACTAAAAACTCAAAACCAAAACGCACCGATTATACGGGTTTAAATCCAATTTAAATTTCAAAGTCAAAGCGCCAGGTCCTGTCACAATCAATCAAGCTCATATTTGGGATTCGGGCTTTGTGCATCTAGGGAATCATGACCTGAAATGAACGCAAAATTCGCTCATTTTGTTACATCCTACCAATATATACTCATTCATATTACAGGGTAAATATTAATTGAATATTTTATCAGCAAGTGGCGCTACTTCCATTCAAATATACACAAAACTGAGATTTTTATTTGAAATGTAAACACGAATGTAAAGCATTCCACTTTGTCATATACGTAGAAACATATTCACCGTCTTCAGCTTTGGATCTAACCCAAAAAAGCTGCGGGTCATTTTTTCTGAACTTTCAACTGCTGACTCAAGGTTTATATTTCCTTTAAAGAAGGGGACACTTTGTAGGCTTGTGACAACTGCTGATAAAAGTTGAATTTTCTTCATTAAAAAGGGAATAATGCGCTTCAGCGGTGGTCACAACTCAAGCGAGTTTTCCCTTCCTTTAAAAATATTCACCTATATCAGCAGTCAAGGAGTTTTCCCTTCTTTAAAGAAGGGAAAATTCAACTTGTATCATCAGTCAAGAGATTTTTCCCTTCTTCAAAGAAGGGAAAGTTCAACTCATGTTAGTAGTTATCTCAAATCAAAGAAAGTTTTCACTTCTCAAAGAAAGGTAAATTCAACTTGTGTCAGCAGTCAAGATAATTTTCCCTTCTTGACTGGAGAGAAAATTCAAACATATAGGGATAACTCAACTCGTGTTAGTAGTTATCACAAGTACAGATAATTTTCCATTATTTAAAGAAGAAAAATTCAACTTGTGTCAGTAGTCATCACAAGTCAGTGAGTTTTTTTTTTCCTTCTTTATATAATGGAAAATTTTCTTTACTTGTGATAACTACTAACACGAGTTGAATTATCCCTATATGTTTGAATTTTCTCTCCATTAAAGAAGGGAAAATTTTCTTGACTTGTGATAACTGCTGACACAAGTTGAATTTACATTTCTTCAAAGAAGCAAAAACTTTCTTTGATTTGAGATAACTACTAACATGAGTTGAATGAGTTTCTTAAAAGAAGGGAAAACTCTCTTGACTGCTGATATGGGTGAATATTTTTTGAAAAGAAGGGAAAACTCGCTTGAGTTGTGACCACAGTTGAAGCCCATTTTCCCCTGTTTAATGAAGAAAATTCAGTTTTAGAAGGAAAATTCAAAATTTTTTAGCACACAGAAAATAAATGATGGTAATATTCATCAGGAAATGGTGCCAGATTTTGAGTAAAAAAAAAAGATTAATTTTACATCAGAAATTGGTAAATATTCATCAGTTTCTGATAAATATTCATCAGGTTCACATGTTTAAAAAAAAATTAGGTAATATTACTCAAAAAGAGGTGATATTCAACCAACCAAATTTTCAACTTTCCAAAATTCAACTTTGATTCTGTGCAGGTGTCGCAAGCTTAGAAAGTGTCCCTTTCTTTAAAGGAAGTATTTACCTTCATAAATGTCGAACATATTTGGCTCAATCTAGGGGTCAATGGCTTAAAATAGCCCTGGGAACAATATTCAGCATGTGGAGCAACGTTTTGAACAAACGTTTCAAGTTCTGGGCACCCATACACAGAAAAAAATGATGGTAATATTCATCAGGAAATCGTGACAGATTTTGTGTCGAAAAAATGTCTAATCATCAGGAATTGATGAATATTCATCAGTTTTTGATGAATATTCATCAGGTTCACATTTTTACACATTTTTTATGTAATATTACTCAAAAAAGCGGGAATATTCAACCTACCAAATTTTCAACCTTCCAAAATTCATTTATTTTTTTTGCTGTGTAGCCAGCAGTTTTTAAATAATCTTAAGGAAAGAAAAAAATCAGCTTTCGCCGGCAGTTATCACAACCTAATATGGTCTTCTTAAAGCAATTCCATTATTAACTTTATTTTGAAATTTTAACATCAAATGGCCATTATGCCAAATGACCGTTATGCCAAACGTCCATTATGCCAAACGTCCATTATGCCAAACGGCATTATGCCAAACGGCGTTATGCCAAACGGCATTATGCCAAATGGCATTATGCCAAATGGGATACACCCGCGTCAACGTGGGAGTAAAGTTTACGTAAGAAGGTGGTGAGTTCGTTAGGGATTGCTTCAAGAAGATTTATGCGTGCGTTTACATTAAATTTTAACGAAGGAGATGGTAAAAGGTTAGAGAAGGAAAAAAAACGAGCAGAGTGGCATTTTCCGCGTGAATCTTCTACGGAAATTCGAAGGCGATACCTTGCCGCAGATGCAGCGGGAGCGCAGCAGCAGAACCCAAGGAGGAGCGGGAAGAGTGAAGGAAATGGAATAATAAAGAAAAAAGACAAGATTTGTAGAGAAATTTTTCAATTCAACCAATCTGATGTGGGTTTCCTATTCAGATAGGTTGAAATGAAAAGGTAAACGAAATTTGTGAATTCACACACACACACACACACACACACACACACACACACACACACACACACACACACACACACACACACACACACACACACACACACACACACACACACACACACACACACACTACATTGGTGGAATACATTGTTAATTCAAACAAATGGTCTTTTAATTTTCGCTTGAAGAACATGGCAAGTAAAAAAATCGGCAGATCCATGAATATCAAAAAATTACAAAATATGACTTTGATTTAAAATAACAACCGAAGAACATAGTTTAATTCTTTCTAAACTTTATTTTATTAATTTAACAGATTCAGTTATTTTTTGTTACAGGTATGTTACGAGCTCCTGCTCGGGTTCTAGAACAGTAGCAGAACCGAAACATATCAGAATCATTACAGTTCATGTTATTGTAAAGTAATATGGAAAACATAACTTAAACTGTTATTATCGTCTTATTCCTCATTTCCAAGAGAATATCAAACCAATAACAGTTCCTGTTATTATGCAATAAAATGGAAAAACATAACTCAATCTGTTATTATCATCTTATTTCACATTTCCAATGGAATATCAAACCAATAACAGTTCTTGTTATTATGGAATAAAATGGAAAAACATAACTTAAACTGTTATTATAATCTTATTTCACATTTCCAATTGAATACCATCCCAATAACATTTTTTGTTAAAATAACAGAAACTGTTATTATTTTTGCTTCCAAAAAATATTTTCAAGAATATCCAATAACAGTTTCTGTTATTTTAACAAAATCTGTTATTGAAATGACATGAATTTTGTTATAACCGTCTGCCCGGGTTTACACATGCTTGAATGGTGGTCGTCTTAATGCTTATGCTTAAATATAAATGATTTATACATCTTTCTAATATTTCACCATCATCTGTATATTTGTTTCACAAATTCTTCTTGACTCATATCCCGGGCAGATGGTAATAACAAAATTCATGTCATTTCAATAACAGATTTTGTTTAAATAACAAAAACTGTTATTGAATATTCTTGCAAATAATGTTTTTAAGAAAAAATAATAACAGTTTCTGTTATTTTAACAAATAATGTTATTGGGATGATATTCAATTGTAAATGTGGAATAAGATAGTAGTTATCCCGGGCGGAAAGTGAGTTGGTGCGAGTTTACGTCTGACAGCCGGAGACAGCGGTTGTTTTTTCTGCTGTTTTCGTGGCGCGGCACAGTGCTTACGGATGGAGGTGGAAGAATCCTCCGACGGGGACGAGTTTCGTTCCGTAAATGGAACGGGGAAGCGGAGGAAGACCAGCGACGGAGCCGTTGTCGGGGATGGCTCAGAGGAGAATCTTCTCAACAACAACAAGTTCAGTCCGCTGGCGGGGAACAACAACAATAACAATGATATCCCAGCCGAGAAAGGAAGCGTCCCATCGGTTCCAGTGGTTCCAGTGGCCAAGAAACCACCACCTCTGGTGGTAAAGAATACGAGCTACGCCAAGCTGAGGACTGTAATGTCGCCGTGCACAACCAAGCCAAGTTACAAGCTAACACCGTTTGGGATCAAATTGCTGTGTTCCTCCGAGGAGCGTTTTGAGACCGCGCGGGCCCACTTGATTGCGAACAAAGTGGAGTTCTACACCCACGAGAAACGAAGCGAGCGGCAACTCCGCGTCGTCGTCCGAGGACTTCCGTCGGCTTCACCTGAATTCGTCAAAAAGACCCTCAAGGAATCGCAAAACCTGGATGCTGTGGAGGTGCACGCCATCAAGAGAAAGGGAGAGTTCGCCTCGTCAGAGGAAACCCCGTACATTGTTACGTTCCCCAAGGGGTACACCAGCCTCAAGCAGCTGAGTGAAATCAAGCGCTTGAGAAGATTTCACATCCGGTGGGAGGCCTACCGGAACAAGCGACCGAACGTGACCCAGTGCAGGAACTGCTTGCAGCTGGGTCATGGAACCAGGAACTGTCACCTCAAGGGGAGGTGCAACAACTGTGGGGGTCCCCACAAGACGGACGAGTGCGAAGTCCAGGAAGCCCAGCCAAAGCGGTGTGCCAACTGCTATGGTGCCCACGAAGCTACGGACCGCAGCTGCCCCAAGCGTGCGGATTTCATCCAGCGGCGACAGCAGGCGTCGAAACCAAAACCGCCGGCGAGGAAGGCGGAGAAGCAGAGTCCAGCAGTTCCGGCGTTCACGCCGGCGGAGTTCCCTCCGCTGCCGGGCGCAGTTCCGGACGTGAAGCCAAAGGATCGCCCTCGACCCGCAGGAAGCAGTCAAGTAAATACCGGCGCCGGCGCCGGTGCCACCCCCACGGCGGAAGGTGAGGAGGTGCTCTACAGTTCGACTGAGCTGTGGCACATTTTTAACGAGTACAGCGCCAGGTTCCAGACCTGCAAGACCCGCGTGGACCAGTTGAGACTCGTCAGTTACATGCTCGGCAAATACGGCGGAAAATGAGTTTTTTTATGTATTATAATTTTTTTATGAACCGTCCCTCGGTCCTAACCTGGTCACAGCACCTAAACGGACCTAATAAAAATAAGTTAAGAATAAAAAAAAAAAAAAAAAAAGTGAGTTGGTGGATATAACTTCGAACTATCTTGGCTTGTTTATTCGCATCTTGCTGTAAACTCCTCGAGTTATGACGACTTTTGAAACCGACTGCGTATCATGGAAATTCCCGGGCAGACGGTAATAACAAAATTAATAATATTTCAATAACAAATCCTGTTAAAATAACAAAAAGTGTTATTATTTTAACCTGAAGTTCAACTTCAAGAAGAAAAAATAATAACAGTTTCTGATAAAATAACAAAATTTGGTATTGAAGTGATATTATATTGAAAATGTTTAATAACACGCCAATAAGAGGAAATGTGATACATTTCAAAAACTCTCCTAATAACAAAATTTGTTATTCGTTCGGTATACTGACTTAGAAATAAAATTACAACAAATCGCACAACCCGAGCAGACGGAAATAACGTGGGAATAAAATTTTTTGTTATTTGAAAATACTTGGCCAATAACATTTTATGTTATTTATAACAAGATTTGTTATTCGCCGTTATGATTTTTTTGTTATTGGATTGTTATTGTAATAACAGACAAATAACATTTTGCGTTATTCTTCGAACAAATCTTTGTTATTCTTTTTTGTTATTTTAACAACTAATCCGATCATCCCAATAACAGTTGGAGTTATTCTTCCATAACAAAAAATGTTATTCCCTAGTTGTTTTGACTTTCAACCAATATCTGACTAATAACAAATTTGGTTATGATAACATAAACTGTTATTAGACTATTATGCAAAAATGGATTTTGCAAGAATATTCCATAACATTTTTTGTTATTTTAACAGTATTTGTTATTGAAATGGCATGAATTTTGTTATTACCATCCCCGAGCAGACGGAAATAACTTGGGAAGGTCAGTTTTTGATATTGTGAGAAGATCGAAATATGTTATTGGGATGATCGGATTAGTTGTTAAAATAACAAAAATCAATAACAAAGATTTGTTCGAAGAATAACTTAAACTGTTATTATGTTGTTATTGCAATAACAAACCAATAACACAGAAGGAATCATGAAGGAATAACAAGATTTGTTATTTTGTGCGGAGAGGTGGAGCAGCATAATAACAAAAATGTTATTGAACTGGTATGTCTCCATAACAAAAAAGTTATTGTTTTGGTTTATTTGTAATTTGCAAATAAACCTGCAGTTGCCATAACTCCTCTGTACTAGCCAGGGCTGCAGAGTCGGGTACCTCAAGCGACTTTGAATCCATACTTTGAAGACAACTCCGACTCTTGATGCAGGATATGTCGTCAACGACGACTTTAGCTCTCCAAAACTACCCGACTTCACAGATTCCGACTCCAAGTAAAAGTTGCTGAAAATTAGATGAATCCGATGCAGTCTCCGAGGTCACACTCCAGCTCGAACTTCAACGTCAGCTCCGACTTCCTGGCTCTGTGAAAATAATAACAGTTTTTGTTATTCACACTTCCAAAATTCTCAATAAATAAATCAATTCCGTTAGGGAATATAACAAAATAAAAAAAAGAACTCTCAAAAGTTAATTTATCGGATTAATTTTAGCTTGAAACCCCATTTCATGGTGAAATAATGACCCCGATGAAATCCCTTAGGGGGTATATCAAATAATTAAAAAAATCAACTTTCAAAATTTCAACTTTTTAGAATAATTTTAGCTTAAGGACCCCATTTCATGGCCAAAATAATGACCCTGACGAAATTGGTCAAAATTATCCCATAGTTCTAACCATTTTAAACAAAGTCCTTTAGGGGGTATATCAAATAATTAAAAAAATCAACTTTCAAAATTTCAACTTTTTAGAATAATTTTAGCTTAAGGGCCCCATTTCATGGCCAAAATAATGACCCTGACGAAATTGTTCAAAATTATCCCATAGTTCTAACCATTTTAAACTAAGTCCTTTAGGGGGTATATCAAATAATTAAAAAAATCAACTTTCAAAATTTCAACTTTTTAGAATAATTTTAGCTTAAGGACCCCATTTCATGGCCAAAATAATGACCCCGACGAAATTGGTCAAAATTATCCCATAGTTCTAACCATTTTAAACTAAGTCCTTTAGGGAGTATATCAAATAATTAAAAAAATCAAATTTCAAAATTTCAACTTTTAGAATAATTTAGCTTAAGGACCCCATTTCATGACCAAAATAATGATCCCGACGAAATTGGTAAAAATTATCCCATAGTTCTAGCCAATTTTAACAAAGTCCCTTAGGGGGTATATCAAATAATTAAAAAAATCAACTTTCAAAATTTCAACTTTTTAGAATAATTTTAGCTTAAGAACCCCATTTCATGACCAAAATAATGACCCCGACGAAATTGGTCAAAATTATCCCATAGTTCTAGCCAATTTTAACAAAGTCCCTTAGGGGGTATATCAAATAATTAAAAAAATCAACTTTCAAAATTTCAACTTTTTAGAATAATTTTAGCTTAAGGACCCCATTTCATGGCCAAAATAATGACCCCGACGAAATTGGTCAAAATTATCCCATAGTTCTAGCGAATTTTAGCAAAGTCTCTTAGGGGGTATATCAAATAATTAAAAAAATCAACTTCCAAAATTTCAACTTTTTAGAATAATTTTAGCTTAAGGACCCCATTTCATGGCCAAAATATTGACCCCGACGAAATTAGACAAAATTATCCCAAAGATCTAAACATATTTAACAAAAGAAAAAATAATAACAGATTGTGTTATGGACACTTAGAAACTTTACCATTTGTGCGATTTGTTGTAATTTTATTTCTAAGTCAGTATACCGAACGAATAACAAATTTTGTTATTAGGAGAGTTTTTGAAATGTATCACATTTCCTCTAATTGGCGTGTTATTAAACATTTTCAATATAATATCACTTCAATACCAAATTTTGTTATTTTATCAGAAACTGTTATTATTTTTTCTTCTTGAAGTTGAACTTCAGGTTAAAATAATAACACTTTTTGTTATTTTAACAGGATTTGTTATTGAAATATTATTAATTTTGTTATTACCGTCTGCCCGGGTCTGCCCGGGAAATGGAAAAGTTTCTAAGTGTCCATAACACAATCTGTTATTATTTTTTCTTTTGTTAAATATGTTTAGATCTTTGGGATAATTTTGTCTAATTTCGTCGGGGTCAATATTTTGGCCATGAAATGGGGTCCTTAAGCTAAAATTATTCTAAAAAGTTGAAATTTTGGAAGTTGATTTTTTTAATTATTTGATATACCCCCTAAGAGACTTTGCTAAAATTGGCTAGAACTATGGGATAATTTTGACCAATTTCGTCGGGGTCATTATTTTGGCCATGAAATGGGGTCCTTAAGCTAAAATTATTCTAAAAAGTTAAAAATTTTGAAAGTTGATTTTTTTTAATTATTTGATATACCCCCTAAGGGACTTTGTTAAAATTGGCTAGAACTATGGGATAATTTTGACCAATTTCGTCGGGGTCATTATTTTGGTCATGAAATGGGGTTCTTAAGCTAAAATTATTCTAAAAAGTTGAAATTTTGAAAGTTGATTTTTTTTAATTATTTGATATACCCCCTAAGGGACTTTGTTAAAATTGGCTAGAACTATGGGATAATTTTTACCAATTTCGTCGGGATCATTATTTTGGTCATGAAATGGGGTCCTTAAGCTAAATTATTCTAAAAAGTTGAAATTTTGAAATTTGATTTTTTTAATTATTTGATATACTCCCTAAAGGACTTAGTTTAAAATGGTTAGAACTATGGGATAATTTTTACCAATTTCGTCGGGATCATTATTTTGGTCATGAAATGGGGTCCTTAAGCTAAAATTATTCTAAAAAGTTGAAATTTTGAAATTTGATTTTTTTAATTATTTGATATACCCCCTAAAGGACTTAGTTTAAAATGGTTAGAACTATGGGATAATTTTGACCAATTTCGTCAGGGTCATTATTTTGGCCATGAAATGGGGTCCTTAAGCTAAAATTATTCTAAAAAGTTGAAATTTTGAAAGTTGATTTTTTTAATTATTTGATATACCCCCTAAAGGACTTAGTTTAAAATGGTTAGAACTATGGGATAATTTTGAACAATTTCGTCAGGGTCATTATTTTGGCCATGAAATGGGGTCCTTAAGCTAAAATTATTCTAAAAAGTTGAAATTTTGAAAGTTGATTTTTTTAATTATTTGATATACCCCCTAAAGGACTTTGTTTAAAATGGTTAGAACTATGGGATAATTTTGACCAATTTCGTCAGGGTCATTATTTTGGCCATGAAATGGGGTCCTTAAGCTAAAATTATTCTAAAAAGTTGAAATTTTGAAAGTTGATTTTTTTAATAATTTGATATACCCCCTAAGGGATTTTACTAAAATTGGCTAGAACTATGAAATTATTTTGACCAATTTCATCGGGGTCATTATTTCACCATGAAATGGGGTTTCAAGCTAAAATTAATCCGATAAATTAACTTTTGAGAGTTTTCTTTTTTTTTTTTTTTTGTTATATTCCCTAACGGAATTGATTTATTTATTGAGAATTTTGGAAGTGTGAATAACAAAAACTGTTATTATTTTCACAGAGCCAGGAAGTCGGAGCTGATGTTGAAGTTCGAGCTGGAGTGTGACCTCGGAGACTGCATCAGATTCATCTAATTTTCAGCAACTTTTACTTGGAGTCGGAATCTGTGAAGTCGGGTATTTTGGAGAGCTAAAGTCGTCGTTGACGACATATCCTGCATCAAGAGTCGGAGTTGTCTTCAAAGTATGGATTCAAAGTCGCTTGAGGTACCCGACTCTGCAGCCCTGGCTAGTACAGAGGAGTTATGGCAACTGCAGGTTTATTTGCAAATTACAAATAAACCAAAACAATAACTTTTTTTGTTATGGAGACATACCAGTTCAATAACATTTTTTGTTATTATGCTGCTCCACCTCTCCGCACAAAATAACAAATCTTGTTATTCCTTCATGATTCCTTCTGTGTTATTGGTTTGTTATTGCAATAACAACATAATAACAGTTTAAGTTATTCTTCGAACAAATCTTTGTTATTGATTTTTGTTATTTTAACAACTAATCCGATCATCCCAATAACATATTTCGATCTTCTCACAATATCAAAAACTGACCTTCCCAAGTTATTTCCGTCTGCTCGGGAAGTATATTCCATGATCATACTGCATTATCTACAGTTGATATTGAGCTGTTAGTGGTAGTTTTTTTAGACTTAGCAAAAATTTCGAAAATTTTATTTTTTCCAAAATTCTACCCGAACATCATGAAATGATTATTTTGACTTTATTTCAAATTTATGCTGGACTTAGAAAAATTAGCAGTCACTGACATAATTTTCAATTTCCGACACTTAGAAAATTTTCATGAGCTGATATTTTAAAGTTTGATTTTATTTATGCTGGACTTTGAAATTTTTGCGTATATTTTTTAATTCTTTACTTTTTACAGAAAAAGCATTTTTTTGGGACTTAGAAAATTTTTGGGAGTTTGGAAACATGATAAAATATTTTGATGTTTATTTTTGCTTTGAACCAAAATTTCGGAAAAATCGTCGAAATTACAGGAAATTTTTGCCCGATTTTTACAAAAACATCAGTTTGTTCCTAAAATAATGTCCCTAACAAAACGTCTGCATTGAAATTTTGAAATTCGAAAGTTGGTTTTTAATAATTATTGATATACCCCCTACAAAAATCGTTCCGGCACTTAGAAAATTTACGGGCTCCGTATCACGACAAGATTTTTGGTAGAATTTATTTGATTTTTTGGACTTAGCAAAATTTTGGCTTTCGGCTAGTAAAATATTTTCAACACTTAGAAATTTTTCGAGATGAGGAAACCGAAAAAAAATTGGGACTTAGAATTTTTTTGGGAATTTGGAAACATGATAAAATATTTTGATGTTTATTTTTGCTTTGAACCAAAATTTCGGAAAATTCGTCAAAATTACAGGAAATTTTCGTCCGATTTTTGCAAAAACCTCAGTTTGTTCCTAAGATAATGTCCCTAACAAAACGTCTTCATTGAAATTTTGAAATTCGAAAGTCGGTTTTTAATAATTATTGATATACCCCTACAAAAATCGTTCCGGCACTTAGAAAATTTACGGGATCCGTATCACGACAAGATTTTGGTAGAATTTATTAGATTTTCAGGACTTTGCGAAATTTTTGCTCTCAGCCAGTTGAATATTTTTCAACATTTTGAAAAATTATTTTGATAAGAAACATTACCAGGCTTTTGAAATTTTACTTTGGATTTTTGGACTTATGCAATTTTAGGAATATTTTCATAAACTTTTATTTTTAATTTAAAAAAAATGGAATATAGAGACTTTGGATTTTTCGTGATTTGGAAAATTATTGTGACATTTTGGCAATTCAACGCTTTCTCCACAATTTTTTTAATGAGTTTTTAAAGTAAAATAATTTTTCAACTTTGAAAAATCTTGTTTTGATGTAGGTGCGTATATTCCTACAATATTACTCATATTTGTGAAGAGGAAGAAGGGGGTGTCTGAATTGTGGCGGGGTGCATTAAAAACCAATAAAATTATTTTTGGGATCAAAATCTACTTTATGAACTTGATATGATTTTTGGAAGATTTCAGTTGTTTGCTACTATAAACTCAACTTGATGTGGCATTGTTGGTCAAATAAACTCCCCGATCAGAAAATTACATCTTACGGTAAACTTGTCATGTTGCCAAAAACATGAAGATGACATGTTTCCAGAACGCTTGACTTAAGAGATGTAGAAACATAAAATGTAACATGAGTTACTCTACGAAACATCAAAAAAATATCAATCCAAGTTGACATTTTGAACTTAAAAATATCATGTCATGGTACCGAAAAATATCATCCAGGAACATGAAATAATCATGGCCAATTCTGCTTTTTCCTGAAAAAATTGGTGCGAAAAAATATCATCCAGAAACATAAAAAAATCATGACAGGTTCAGGTTTTTGCCTGAAAAAAACTGTTCGTAAAAATATCATCCAGAAACATTAATGTATCATGAAAAGTTGTGATTTGTGAAGAAATCTTACAAATCCATATTTCGCAACTTCCCATGATACATTTTTATTTTCAGATGGTATTTTTCAACAGAAAACTTAGAAGGGCTTATTTTTTAAGTAAAAGTGCATCGCGCTATTTGAACTGAGTACACCCTTACCAAAAAACATGATTTTCTGAGTTCAATATCCCACTTTTCATACGATTTGTCCATTTTTATGGTTGTAGTACCTGAACTCAAAAAATCGTATGAAAAGTGGGATATTGAACTCAGAAAATCACGATTTTTGGTAAGGTTGTAAGCCCAATGCACTGTTTACAAAAAAATAGTCAGAAGAAGTTTTTTTAATGTCAAAAACTGTCATCTGAAAACAAGAAGAACTATGAAAACAAGTGATAAATTGGTATTTTTTTTAATTTTCTGTAATAGAGTAATAGTGTAATAGAGTCTAACTTATTTAAATAAAATTGATTGTTTTGTTTGATTTGGGGTTAACATTAATAAGCATGAGTACCATAAACCAGATGACTTTGATTGAAGATTCTGGGTTCGATTCCCATCTGCTCCAACCGTCCATCGGATGAGGATGTAAAATGTCGGTCCCGGCCTTTGTTGTTAGGCCGTTAAGTCATTCCAGGTGTAGGAGTCGTCTCCATGCCATAAGTACAAACAACACACCAAACCAAGCCTACTCCGGTGGAATCGCTGGCGGCGGTTGGACTCGCAATCCAAAGGTCGTCAGTTCAAACACTGGGGTGGAAGGTTCCTTGGAGTGGAAAGAGATTTGGGTGCTCTCCCCATTCAAGCCTTCGGACTCCTAGGTTCGAGCAGAAACTTGCAATAAGGACCACAAAAGACCGGGGGGTCGTTAATGTGGATGGTTTGATTTTTTTTTGATTGAAGATGATTTTGTATGAATGAATACGAACGAAAAAAGCGTTAATCATACAGCTGGTGTAATCGTCTATTTGAAATGCTAATTTGCATATTTTTAGATTCCTTTTTATTTTTGCCAATAAATAACTCTAGATTACTTTTTCAAAACCACCAATGCACCATGGGTTTCTTATTTACATAGGACCTTTTTAAAAGTAAGCGAGAATTACAATTTGCAAGAAGTTTTTCTCAAAAGTAGTTTTAAGGGTAATATCTCAAAAATTAACACCATGAATGTGTTCAATTAAGAACCATTATCTTAAAAAAAACACCAAACGGGAATTGACATGTTTTGAATATCCAATTGATAAAAAGTGATATGTTCACATAACAATATTTTTTAACATACCTTGTAAATGATCTCTAAATCCATCCAATCAATTTCCTAAGATGAATACAATGATGTGATGATGGTTGTCCAGAAATTGCTGTCCTGTGAAAGAGAAGAGAACACAAAGTATCAATTCCCAAATGAAAATCCAAATCATTTTTGTAAAGATACTCCGCCTTTACAATAATTATTAAATGTAACTACTACAAAATGTGAGCAAATAATACTTATCTGAATAAAAACGAGAATTCCGTTGTCGAAATGACCGGATTTGTCCAATGCAAATGATGGCTACCGGAACGATGGAGGCCCCAAAATCTTCCGATGGAAGATGGTGCTGCTAAATAGGTAGGACCCGCCCGTTGGAGACAGTTACAAAACGCAGCTGCTTATTAGATTGCTCCATTTTGCCTCCTCCTCCTTCAGAGGCTGAAAAAAAAATATATTTGAACCGGGCTTTTGACGGAGGGGACAAGCTGCAGCAGAACAAAAACTTTGGGGGCTGTGATAAATAAATAATACCTTGCGACTGCAAAGCTCCTCTTCCGCGAGATGCATCTGTCAACAGGCAAAACTAGCACCGTCTGCCATAGGAAGAATCTGGAGATTGTAGAGCTTCCGTAGAGCTGAATGATGGTGACCATACCGGCAACGAGGATTCTTCTTCTGACTTCTTCTGTGACAGGTGCAAAAGTCGATCGCGAAAAAACCTCCTCCAAATTCTTTTGCAAACCACATCCCCCACATAAACAAACTAAAACACACGCAATTACCGACATAAAACACATAAACAAAATTAGCACAGCCTGCCAGGTTCACTCCGCACCGAATTGAAGCCTCAGTTTCCATCGGTGGCCAACTCTGGCGGTGGTGAATCTACTTAGTTTTCCTTCTTCTAATGCACCAAAATGGTGACGCAAAAACACACAAGATTCTCGCTACAAATCGTTTTTTTTTCGCGGTAAAACGACAACCTCCACTTTCCCCTCACTCACTACACATAAACAAACACAAATACATACGACTATCGACACATAATGCACCAAAAATGCACTTTTTCCCGATTTACGAAACGAAAAAGCACAGCACCGGTTTGTTTTGATTCCTGTTTTGACATTTCGCCGTGTGTGCGAGCGTAAGCAATAAGAGCGAAAAGAGAGAGAGCGTGCGCGCACAGTGAAAGCGTACTGTGAAAAACATTGCGTATAAATTGAATTAATTATCAAAATTGATTTTTAGATTAAATCGATTAATGTATTAAGTTTTTGCCATTAATATTTATTTTATATGCATGCCACAAAACTCAGATACAATGTGTATATTTTAAAGGATACCAGTCTTATCTTTTTTTTAAAGGTTTTGTTAATAACTTTCAATCAATCTGTTATTAAAATGATGTACAGTCATCCCACATATTCGGAACGGTTTACAGATCGGCCAATGTTCAACAAATCATAGAAAATCGTTAATTGAACATAATGATTTGCTTTTACCTTCATGTGAAAGCTTTTCTTGAGATCTTTCGATTGATGTATAGACCGGCTGTACATTTTTACGTTTTATATCAAGTTTTTAAAGAAAAACATTGACCCTTGAAATCCACAAATTCGGAACACTTTTTTCTTACGATGTAAACAAACTTTTTTTTCTCTCCAGGAGTACATATTTTTTACAAAATACTAACTTCACAATCTGAAACCAATAAAACACATGCTTAGTAATGTTTTATGAATGGTCTGATAGCTTTTTTGTGAAAATATCAGTTAAATTCAGGTGTTCCACAATTGTGGGAGGCACAATAACATCCCACAATCATGGAACAGGCAATTTGGAGGCAGTATTTGCTGCTCTGGATAAAATAATCTTGAAATGCAGTTTTTTGTTGAAAAAGTACTACTTTTACTAGTGGAATAGCAAGATAATGTACAAATAAAGGTCCTAAAAATAGCAGGGTCGACAGAAAAGTTGCATTTGGCATCCTATTGACAAATTACCACCAAAGTGTTCCGAATTTGTGGGTGTTCCGAATATGTGGGATGACTGTACACAGAAAAAAAAGTTGAATTTTGGAATGTTGAAAATTTGGTAGGTTGAATATTACCTTTTTTTACTAATACTTCATATTTTTTTTTTAAATGTGAACCTGATGAATATTCATCAAAAACTGATTAAAATTCATCATTTTCTGGGGTAAAATTAATCATTTATTTTGTCACAAAATCTGTCACCATTTCCTGATGAATATTACCATATTTTTTTTCTGTGAACTGAAAGTCAACAATATTTTTAAATGTAAAAAATATTTAAAGAAATTCATTAAATATTTAAATAAAATTTCACTTTATTTGATATTGCAAGTTCCATAGATCATTAGTTTTTCAATGTAATATTAACAACTTTTTGTTGGAAAAAATTACATTGACTTTAACATAATCTACTTCTAAAAAAATCAATTTATAAACATAAAAACGATTCATGCCCAAATTCTTTAAAACACTGAAATAATAAAAGCAAATCAAATATTGAAGAAAGGTGAAGTTCTTTCTTCAGTTGAATTATTCGCACAAAACCAAAATCTTTCTTTGAATAAAACAGTTTCTAAAGGTACTCCTTATCTCAGTTTAGGACAACTACTATACCAATAAAATACTGCAACAACGTGAAATTAAAAAAAACTCTTTACGAGAACGTCTTCAAAAAAATATTAAAACAATAATTCGCACAAAATATTCTAGAAAAAGATTTTCGAAGCCATTTGTGATCAATATATCTTGGTGTTTCAATTCAATTAATATAAAATTTATGACTACATTGATTTGGTTTGAAAAAATATATATATATATGCGCAAAAGTAACAAAATGAAGTTCGAACAGTGATAGGTTCACTTTAAAATAATATTTTTCGGTTAATCCTCTTCAAATCCATTCAACCAATGCACGGTTGCATCGCAGCTAATTTGCCTAATTAAACAAAACGCCAGATGCTGAATGTCCGAAAACATGCCCAGGTTGTGGTCCTGTTGAAGAAAACAAAACACAAAGTATCAATTCTCAAACAGAATTTCCAGGGTTATTCTTTATCAAATAATTCAACATGTTCGGGGATACAACCCTGGATCACCGCGAGCTATTGTGCCAGTCCATCGAGCGACGAGCTCTGGACCGCGATTGCGTGGTTGCTGCAGCGGGAACGAGATGGCCAGCGTCATCGATAGTCATCGACGGACCAGCAGCAGCAGATCGGGGAGCGAGTTGATGTCGCCGATTCTCAGAGAGGATCGACGAGGATGAGCTTTGCATGACCCGTATCAACATGACCCAATTATTATATAAGCTAAGAAATTACGTAACTAAAACTCTCAGTCATTCCTGGTCACCAGATGAAAAAAGGTCAAGCTAGGCCCTCGCACAAATTTTAACGTGTGGTTCAATAAGAACATAGTTTGTTAGGTGTTAGAAAAATAAATGTAGTTTGTCGAAATATAAGTGGTTTCCTGTCTAAAAGTGTTGTACGTGATTTTGTTTGTTCCAACCGTTCACCAACCTGGAACCTGGCCCGGTTGGAACCCGGGTAATCTGCCTTGACCCGTTGGAAGTCCCTCACCGAATTGTCCATCATCGGTGCTCACCCGTTCCCGTCAACCAGTGGTCGATGTGGAGTGCTGGCTGGACCGTTGCCAACACCCCACATTATGGTCCTTCGAACCGGATATTCCGGGAACCTAGGACACTGAATAGGACGAGTTTGGCGGCATCTGGACTCGGCATTGGATTGCACGGCTGGCTGCTATTCATCGGCCGCCATCGAGCCGCGGAAACAATTAGCAGAAGCATCTATTATCTTCACGGAGCTCTACAACGTCTCACCTTTGTGCCTTTGGCGCCAACTTGGCTTGGCAACACCTGTAGCTTGGGACTGGCCATCGGACGGCCTGGGACGACTGCGATTTGGGATCGTCCTCGCACGGCATCGTAGATCGTCGCCTGCTACTGAACTTCAGCGCGGGACACTGCTTGTCCAGGTAAATACTTTGAGTTCAGTATATGTCTGGCCGGCGCGCCACATACGTGAATCTAACACCGCCATTTCGACCTCTTCTTTACGTTGTGACCTGTGACCTGTGAGTGCTACTGATCGGATCGATCATCTGGTGCCACCTACGACTCGACTGGATGACCATCGCCAACCCGGATTAGGCCGGTAACGTGAGTCAACGTACAGCGCAGCGTTCTGCGCGACGACCGAACGGGACTACATGGTGTCGGTTGCCTGCTGGCTGCCATCTTCGACTGGGAGACGAATGTACTAATTGGTGCACACCGCGAGGATCGTCACGGGAGAGATCGACGACACGTCGACGGCCCGAGCTGGACGACGTCGTTGCGGATCACCGGCTGGATAGCTGGAATACATCGCGAGCATCGAAGAGGCAGCATCATCGGTTGTTTTCCCAGGTAAATACTTTAGACGCAGTATATGTCTGCCGAGGCCTGAACGGAAATACACGCCATTAAATCATATTTTCACCTCTTCGATTGCCTATTGTACCACCACATCCCTGTGCATCACGCCTCGAGCGTGTCCACCAACCCCATTTGAATTTGCATTTGAATTTTGGATCGGCTGTTAGTTTCTCCAGGTGAGGCCAACAGTATATGCCTGCCGAGGCAGTTTCTTGGTGATACTACATCCATGGTTTTTCATCCTCTTCGCCCTACACACGATCGACTGAGCTGATTATTGGACTGGCTTCGCACGATTCGTATTCGTGGTGGGATCAGATCTTCGTTTTGTTGGCTGCTGTGTTGCTGTTGGTTCCTACAGGTAATACAACACGGTATATGTCAGCCGAAGCATTACTTTGGATACTACATGCCCACACTTTCGCCCTCTTCTGCCACGTGTACTGTACGTAACATTGAGCCGCTTGAGCCGAATCGAACGATTTGTGACGACAAATATTTGACGCTGGTCTGCATCGGTTGGGAGGTACCAACACCTGTTTGTCCAGGTAACACATTTTAGTGTATGTCTAGCGAAGCTAGGCCCAACCGCAGAATACTACACCCACGCATCTCGTTTCTGATCTCTTCATTGCAACAACAACACAACATGCCGATCACCACCCGGAGTAACAAAACGTTGTCACTCAAACAGTTGACGACGGTTTTCAAGCAGGTGAAAGCGTCAATGCAGGACATTTTTAACTTTTCGGCTGATTTGGAAAAGAGCTGTACGATTGCTGATGTTGAAGTAAGATTGGGTGCTTTAGATGAGCTGTGGGTAGACTTCAATGAGACTCTGGTTGAGATTCAATCTCATGGAGAGTACGTGGCCACGGAAGACGCAACTTATGAAGCTGACCGTGCGAAGTTCAGTGAGAGTTACTTTCTCAACAAATCTCGTTTAATCACCAAATCGAGAGAACTTCAAGCTCCTCCTGCGGTTCTGGAACAGACCATCCGGTCTGAGGAAACTTCGCATGGGCTCAACGATCACATTCGGCTACCGCAGATTAAGTTGCAGAAGTTCACCGGAATAATTGAGGAATGGCTCAGCTTTAGAGATCTGTTTGTATCGCTCATTCACTCAAAGGCTGAACTCTCAGACGTCGAAAAGTTTTACTACCTGAGGGGTTGCCTTGATGGAAAACCGGCCGGCTTGATCGATCATCTGAAGATCACTGCAGAAAGCTACACTGTGGCCTGGACTATTCTGCTGAATGAGTACGACAACGATAAGCTTCTGAAGAAGCGGCAGATTCAATCGCTATTTGAACTACCTGTAATCACCGAGGAATCTTCTTCAGACTTGCACACTCTCGTGGATGGATTCTTGAGAATAGTACAAACATTGGATCGTGTTTTGGAGGAAGCGAACTTCAAGGACTTGCTACTGGTCAACATCTTATCATCTCGGCTTGACTCGATTACTCGTCGAGCTTGGGAAGAGTATTCAGCAAAGGATAATGATACTTTGAAGGACATGACGGACTTTCTCCAGACGCGTATTAGAATTCTCGAATCGCTACCCAAGAAGAAGGCAGACAGCAAGGTTGTTAGACAGAACCAAGTCCGGTCGAAACCAGCGGTGGTGAAAGCTAGTTACAACACTGCACAGGAGTCTGGAGGGCCTTGTTGTGCATGTTCTGGAACGCACTTTCTACACCAGTGCAAATCGTTTCAACAAAGGACGGTGTCAGACAGAGAGGCACTACTCCGAACCAATTCGTTATGTCGAAACTGTTTGAAATCCGGCCACTTGGCAAAGGACTGCTCGTCGAGATTCTCGTGTCGAAACTGCAACAAGCGACATCACACGCTGTTGTGTTTCAAATCGGGGAAGGATAAAGGTTCTGCCCAATACAAGCGAGACAACTCTAAGGCAGCTACGGACGAATCTCAAGCATCAGGACATTCCAGCTCGAGCACGTCAAATCAAGTCACTCCCGAGATAACAGTTTCGAACTCAGCTCAGCTGTTTTCAACTCAGGTCCTGTTAGCAACTGCAATTGTCATCATCGAGGACGATGAAGGCAACCGACTTCCGGCACGAGCCCTCTTGGATTCCGGATCAGAAAGCAATTTCATCTCGGAGCATCTGAGCCAAAGGCTTCGCGTACGACGGAATAAGGTGGACATTTCCGTTTCGGGCATTGGAAGATCGGTATCCAAGGTCAAACAGCAGATTCGAGCTACGCTGTGCTCACGTGTCTCCAACTTCTCCCGAGACATGCGGTTTCTGGTACTACCCAAGGTGACGGTTAGCTTACCAACTTCAAACATCAACACTGCTGGTTGGACCATTCCCGACAACGTGGTCCTGGCCGACCCAACCTTCTCTGTCTCCAAGGGCGTAGACATGGTGTTGGGCATTGAAAGTTTCTTCGATTTCTTCGAAACTGGTCGTAAGATTTCATTGGGCGAGGAACTACCAGCACTCAACGAATCAGTTTTCGGTTGGGTAGTCTGCGGAGGAATTGCAGACTCAGGAGAATCTATTCGCATCACATGCAACGTGTCGGCGAGGGATAAACTAGAAGCTTTGGTGACTCGGTTTTGGTCCTGCGAGGAGGTTGAGTCAGGCAGCAGTTTTTCGCCGGAGGAAGCACGTTGCGAAGCTCTTTTCGCGCAAACGGTTCAGCGCGGAGCTGACGGTCGCTACTCGGTGGCTTTACCGAAGAACGAGGCCATTCTCTCGAAGCTCGGCGAGTCGAGGAACATCGCACTCAGACGCCTTCACGGTACGGAGCGAAGGCTGGCGCGGGACGCGCATCTTCAGGATCAATACACGGAATTTATGGACGAATATCTGCGCCTGGGGCATATGCACAAGGTTGAGGAAACTGATACAGTCAAGCGGTGCTATCTCCCACACCATCCAGTAGTCAGGGAAGCCAGCACGACCACCAAGGTTCGCGTGGTATTTGACGCAAGTTGCAAAACATCGTCAGGAGTTTCCCTAAACGATGCGCTGTTATGCGGTCCAGTCATACAGCAAGATTTACGGTCGCTAATCTACCGCTGCCGTATCAAGCAGATTATGCTGGTGTCGGACGTCGAGAAGATGTTCCGACAAATTGGAATCACCCCGGAAGATCGAGCTCTACAGTGCGTACTCTGGCGACCAACGCCGTCCGCTGAGGTGTGCACGTATGAACTGAATACGGTTACGTATGGAACGAAATCGGCACCGTTTCTTGCCACTCGCGCTCTGAAACAGTTGGCAATGGATGAAAAGCATCGTTTTCCCCTAGCGGCAAAGGCAATAAGCGAGGACGTCTACATGGATGACGTCATAACCGGGATGGACGATGAGGACGCAGCACGCAATCTGAGAATTCAGCTGGACGAAATGATGATCAGCGGGGGATTTCGGCTCAGAAAGTGGGCGTGCAACCGTGCAGAGGTCTTGCGCGGTGTTGCTGAGGAGAATTTGGCCATTCCATTTCCAGAAGGAATCAACCTGGACAAGGAATCGTCCGTAAAAACATTGGGTTTAACTTGGATCCCTAACACGGATGAGTTCAAGGTACAGTTCGACATAACACCAACTGTTGCCGAGGACGAACTCTGCAAACGTGTCGTTTTATCAAAGGCTGCATCTCTTTTCGACCCGCACGGCTGGTTTGGGGCAACAATCACAACAGCGAAGATCTTTCTCCAGCAGTTGTGGACACTGGTAGATGCTGACGGAAAGCGATTAGATTGGGACACCCCGTTACCACCCACGGTGGGTGAGAATTGGAGGAAGTATGAGGAACAACTTCCAGTGCTCAATTCAATTCGTTTTGCTCGTTGTGTGGTCATTCCAAATGCGGAAAAGGTGGAGTTACATTGCTTTTCGGATGCATCAAAGAAAGCGTACGGAGGTTGTGTTTATGTACGAAGCGAAAATGCAGCTGGCGACGTCATGGTACGACTGGTGGCTTCCAAATCCAGAGTGGCGCCGCTGAAGGTACAAACGATTCCACGGCTGGAGCTGTGTGGCGCGACGCTGGTAGCCCAACTCTTCAAAGTTCTGCAGGAGGCACTGGACATCCCGTTGAGCGCGCATTTTTGGACGGATTCGACGTGTGTTCTCAGCTGGCTTGACGCGATTCCAACAACGTGGGCCACTTTCGTCGCGAATCGAGTTTCCAAGATCCAAACGATCACGGAGGGACATCAATGGAAGCACGTTCCAGGTGTGCAGAATCCAGCAGATCTGATATCCAGAGGAATCATGCCAAATGACATCGTAGACAATCTTCTCTGGTGGAACGGACCACCATGGTTAGCGTTGGGACGGGAGCATTGGCCAAACTCAACAGCTACAGTGGCGCACGATGAAGTTGAGACGGAGCGTCGACGCACAGCAGTGGCGATCGTTGCATCAAACCTGCAAGAGTTTACTGATTATTATTTGTCCAAGTTTGAAACTTACCCTATTTTGATACGAAGAACAGCAATCTGGTTGCGCTTGATGAAGAATCTGCCTTTACCGGATGAGGAGCGGTCCAGGGTTTCATCACTTCTGCAGAGTTGAGGCGGGCTGAGTATGTGCTCATTCGTCGTGTGCAGAAAGAAGTGTTTGCTGAAGAATGGAAGGCCCTGTCAGCAAGTCAACCGCTGCCGAAGAAATCCCCGCTTCGCTGGTACCATCCGTACATCGATCGTGATCAAATTCTGCGGGTCGGTGGGCGATTGACGCACTCGGAGGAAGGAGAAGAAACGAAACATCCAGCTGTTCTGCCTGCTCGTCACCAGCTCACACGCATGATTCTTCAACACTATCACATGCGGCTGCTCCACGCTGGCCCACAACTACTACTTGGTGCGGTGAGACTTCGTTTTTGGCCGTTGGGAGGCAGAAGCTTGGCTCGGCTCATCGTACACCAATGCAATCGGTGCTACAGGTGCAAACCATCACCTGTACAACAATTTATGGGAGATCTGCCTGCAGCGCGAGTCACGGTCTCTCGTCCGTTCTCCAAGACTGGAATCGACTTTTTTGGACCAGTTTACGTGCGACCAGGACCGAGGCGTACAGCAGTGAAGGCATACGTTTGTTTATTCATTTGTCTATGCACAAAAGCAGTTCATTTGGAACTTGTGTCGGATTTATCTACAGATCGGTACCTGCAAGCGCTGCGGAGGTTCATAGGTCGCCGTGGCAGACCCGCAGAGATCTGGTCTGATAACGGAACAAATTTTGTTGGTGGTAAAAATCGGCTTCAAGAACTGTTCGCTTTGATGAAAGACTCGGAGCACAAAGAGAAGGTCGCTAAGGAGTTTGCTGATCAAGGCATTCGTTGGATTTTCAGCCCACCAAGCGCACCACACTTTGGCGGTTTGTGGGAGGCCGCTGTACGATCAGCAAAACATCATCTGCTACGAGTGTTGGGGGAGGAAACTTTAGCCATCGAAGACATGACAACTTTGTTGGTTCAGGTCGAAAGTTGCATGAATTCTCGCCCAATCACACAATTGTCAGACGACCCAAACGATTTGGAACCCCTAACACCTGGACACTTCCTCGTAACTTCTTCGCTGCAGTCTTTGCCGGATCCAAGCTACCTCGACGTGCCCACAAACCGACTCAACTACTGGCAGCAGGTTCAACGCAAGGTCCAAGAATTCTGGAGACGTTGGAAACGCGACTATTTGTCGCAACTTCAGAGCAGAACTAAACGTTTGTATGCAGCAGTCCCAATTGAAGTTGGCCGGCTAGTAGTCGTGGTGGACGACAACCTGCCACCAATACGTTGGAAGCTCGGCAGAATACACACGGTACATCCCGGGGACGATGGGGTTGTACGGGTGGTAACGCTGAAGACGGCTTCGGGATTCCTGAAACGCCCGGTGGAAAAAATATGTTTATTACCACGTCCGGATGAACAGCCAACAACAGACTCTACAGAGGAAAAATGAAAACATCACTTTCCCATCCTCCCACTCCCACTCCCTCGAAGAGGATTTTTTATTTATTTTCAGAAATGCTGGATATTTCTGGGTGGGTGAGAATGTTCGGGGATACAACCCTGGATCACCGCGAGCTATTGTGCCAGTCCATCGAGCGACGAGCTCTGGACCGCGATTGCGTGGTTGCTGCAGCGGGAACGAGATGGCCAGCGTCATCGATAGTCATCGACGGACCAGCAGCAGCAGATCGGGGAGCGAGTTGATGTCGCCGATTCTCAGAGAGGATCGACGAGGATGAGCTTTGCATGACCCGTATCAACATGACCCAATTATTATATAAGCTAAGAAATTACGTAACTAAAACTCTCAGTCATTCCTGGTCACCAGATGAAAAAAGGTCAAGCTAGGCCCTCGCACAAATTTTAACGTGTGGTTCAATAAGAACATAGTTTGTTAGGTGTTAGAAAAATAAATGTAGTTTGTCGAAATATAAGTGGTTTCCTGTCTAAAAGTGTTGTACGTGATTTTGTTTGTTCCAACCGTTCACCAACCTGGAACCTGGCCCGGTTGGAACCCGGGTAATCTGCCTTGACCCGTTGGAAGTCCCTCACCGAATTGTCCATCATCGGTGCTCACCCGTTCCCGTCAACCAGTGGTCGATGTGGAGTGCTGGCTGGACCGTTGCCAACACCCCCACACAACATGATATTATATAAAAAAAGGAACAGGAAAACAAATAATACTTATCTGAGTCAAAAAATCGTTGAAATACTTCTTCCTGCTAAGTATATAGAACCAGCATGTACCATCGATTCAAATGGACTCAACTCTCCACCTTCACCGGGAAACTGCTCGCGAGTCGCTCAATAGATTACCTCCTCTGAAATAACCAGAGAAAGGTTCTTCCTTCTGTCACGGACACCCCTAAAGGATAGAAGCAATGTCACATGTCACGTCCCTGACCCTGCCACACACTCACAATAATCAATTAAAAACGTAAATAAACCCCAAAGCACAGTCACATAAACAAACGCTTGCCGCAACCAGCACCAACGCGGATTTGTCAGTTTTTCTCTCGCTCACCCCCTCCGGAAACACCAAGAAAATTTCATCCAGTTGTAATCACCCGTTCACCATGAATACGACAAACGTAAACAAACACACACGCACACAATCGCGAAAACAATGTTCCCCCACAAATCAGGATTCCAATCACGCGACACCAAAACCAAAACAAACTTAACCAGCGGTGTTTTCCTTCACCTAGAACTCCCGTGTCCTGTTAAATCCACCGAAATCGTTCCGGCGTTGATCCGTGTCAAGACAGCACCTGCAGGAGGAGAAGGAGGAAGGAGGCCAAGTGACATTAAGGGTAAGAGGATTCCTCTTCTGGGGGCAGCTGCTTGGCCTGAACATTCCTTGCATCCGCCAACACTGAGCGGAACTTTTTCTTCGCCCCCAGCCACCAAAATAGAAGCAATCACTTAACCACAATATATCGCGGCTCCCGAAGGCCACGGACCGATCGAACACACACTCCCTCGGCCATAGAACGTACTCACAACCCGCGGCGATTCGCGGATTACAATTTATCCGCGGAAAACTACTGCGCGAAAACGTAAACAAACCAGCCCGCCACGAACGCAAAAGCTGTCTGTCTGCCGATTGCCGATTCCTGTCACGACATGTCTCGCGCGTTGCGTGCGAGCAGTGAACGAAAGAGAGAGAGAGAGCGAGCGCGTGGGCTCATTTTTGCGCTTTGCGATGTAATTTTATGTGCGTTAAAATACTTTTTAATGTGATTAGTTTAACTAGTGTATTTAAAGTAAATTAAAGTAAAAAAAACTCACTAAAAATTTCCATTAACAAAAAAGGTATTTTGCGGAGGAGTGAAAATTTTGCTAAGTCCAACGAAAACATGATGGAAAATAATTGTTTCATCTCATGATTGACAGGTCGATTATTTTTCTAAGTCCCAAAATAATTGGACATTCGAAATTTTGCTAAGTCCAGCGAAAACAAGATAAAACTAGAAAATATCATCTCATGATGGAGAGGTCGATTTTTTTCTAAGTCCCAAAATAATTTGGCTTTCGAAATTTTTCTAAGTCCAGCGAAAACTTGATCAAACATCAAAATATCATCTCATGACAGACGGGTCGAAATTTTTTCAAAGTCCCAAATAAATACATTTTCGAAATTCTGCTAAGTCCAAAAATATCAAATAGAAATGAAAATAAAACATTTGGTGATACACTGTCTAGAAACATAAAAAGTATCATGAATTTCTGGGGCCAATTTCCCGGGCAGAAAGTCGCATCATGGGACGAACAAAAAAATAACATGAGTTGTTTTTGATATCATGGCATGTTTGCTATTTGTTCCAAAAACTCTTAAAATGCGCGCCAAAATCTATGTTCCTTTCTATGTTTGTAGACCTTTTATCATCAGTTGTTAAATTTTCATTTTCTCATGATATTACCGGACTTAGAAAAAAATCGAAAACCGAATTATTTTGGGACTTAGAAAAAAAATTGACCTCTTTATAATGAGATGATGTTATTTTGTTTTATCATGCTTTCACTGGACTTAGCAAAATTTCGAAAGCCAAATTATTTTAGGACTTAGAAAAAATTCGAAATCTTTATCATGAGATGATATTATTTTGTTTTATCTTGTTTTTGCTGGACTTAGCAGAATTTCGAAAGCCAAATTATTTTGGGACTTAGAAAAATTTCGACCTCTTTATCATGAGATGATATTTTCTAGTTTTATCTTGTTTTTGTTGGACTTAGTAAAATTTTCACTCCTTGACAAAATTTCACTTTTCCTACACTTAGAATATTTTTAAAACCCTGGATTATGAGATGATTCATAAAGTTATTTTTTCAAGCGGGATTTAGCTAAAATGATAGTTTTGTTAATGGACATTTTTATTGATTTTTTTCACTTTAATTTACTTTAAATGCACTAGTTAAACTAATCACATTAAAAGTATTTTACCGCATATACAATTTCATCGCAAAGCGCAAAAATGAGCCCACGCGCTCGCTCACTCTCTCTTTCTCTCTTCTTTCGTTCACTGCTCGCACGCAACGCGCGAGACATGTCGTGACAGGAATCGGCAATCGGCAGACAGACAGCTTTTGCGTTCGTGGCGGGTTGGTTTGTGTACGTTTTCGCGCAGTAGTTTTCCGCGGATGAATTATAGTCCGCGAATCGCCGCGGGTTGTGAGTACGTTCTGTGGCCGAGGGAGTGTGTGTTCGTTCGTTCCGTGGCATTTGGGAGCCGTGATATGTTGTGGTTAAGTGATTGTTTGTGTTTTTGTGGCGGGGGGCTGCTGTGGATTAACGAGGAAAGGATTTTGGCGGATTCGCCAGGACAAGGACTAGGGTTTGTTTACGTTTTTGGTGCAGTAGTTTTCCACAGATTAACAACAGCCCGCGAATCGCCGCTGGTTGTAAGTGCGTATTTTGGCCGTGGGAATGTGCGTTCGTTGGTGTCGTTTTATGTGAGAGTTGCGAAATGTTGTAATTTATGTGAAAGTTGATGTTTCTGTGGCTCTGTGGAGAAGTTATGTTAGCGAAATCCTCCTGCTTACATGCGGCAGGTCATCGTTCCTCCTCCTCCTCCTCCTGCCGGTGCTGTTAAGACGTGGATCAACGCCGGAATGATTTTGGCGAATTTGACAGTTTTCGGTGGAGGAAAACAGCAGTGTCGATTTGTTTTGGTTTTTGTCGTCGCGTCATCAGAATCGCGATTTGTGGGGAAACCGTATTTGATCCGTGTGTTTTCGCGAGTGTGCGTGTGATTGTTTACGTTTCTGCGTTCATGGTGGTGATTGGGGACTGGACGTGAAACTGTGACATTGTTTCTATCGTTTTGGAGTGTCAGCGATAGAAGGATGAACCTTCCTCTTGTGATTCCGGAGGAGGTGATTCAATTGAGTGGCTCGAAAGCAGTTTCACGGAGGAGGATGAGTCCACCTGAAACCCGACGAATATTTTCCGACGATTTTTAAACTCAGATAAGTATTGATTGTTTTCTTTTTCTTTGTTTACTATAGAATTTTTAATTATTCCATAAATGTTGTTTGAGAATTGATGCTTTGTGTTTTATTTTCTCTTACAGATCTACTAACGGGCATTTTCTGGACATTCGGCTTCTAGAATTTTGTTTAGTTTGACCAATCAGCTGCAAAAATGGATTGTGCTGCAATCATATGCTCTCTGGATGCATTTAAAGAGGATTAACAAGGTATGTACGAGAATTATTATTTCAAAGTGAACCTATCACTTCAGTTAAGAAATTCTTTCAAACATTTCAATGTTTGTTTAGCAAAGTTCAGTTTTTCATTCTGTTATTTATGCTGATTTTGAATACACATATTTGACTTTTGACAGATTGATATAAAATTCTTAAAATAAATTATTTATTGATAAGGATTGCATATATTTTTTAGTTTCTTTCCTTTAAAGACCATATTTTTGTTTATTTTTTGTTGTTTGGGAATTTTATAAATTTAAATGTTTGTATAAGGCCGAGCCACGTAGCCCAGTTGTAACGCTTCCACCTTGACAATATTTACAAATTTCTACACTTTCAAATAGGTTTGCTAGAATTTCAGGAAAATTTTCAGCGGCCAATGCAAATAAATTAGTGCATTATTGATTTGTTTAGTTCAATTGTACATATTTTCGAAGCTTTTTCTTTGACTTGGCTTTACAAAAAGTTTTGGATGTAATTTTTTATTGTACCCTGATTTTTCGGGCCTACTTTGAAGGGGGAGTGACAAAAACTTTAAATAAAATTTGTACCAGCCTTACTTATTCACACTAAACTTTGTATTAATTCGAATTATACGGCAAATGATACAGTCATCCCACATATTCGGAACACCCACAAATTCGGAACACTTTTGTGATAATTTGTCAAAAGCATGCCAAATGCATCTTTTCTGTGTGCCCTACTATTTTTAGGACCTTTATTTGGACATTCTTTTGCTATTTCATTAATATAAGTAGTACTTTTAAAACAAAAAACTGCATTTCGAGACTATTTTATTCAGAGCAGCAAATCGCTGCTTCCAAATTGCCTGTTCCATAATTGTGGGATGTTATTGTGCCTCCCACAATTGTGGAACACCTGAATTTAACTGATATTTTCACAAAAAAGTTAGCAGACCATTCATAAAACATTACTAAGCATGAGTTTTACTGGTTTCCGAATATGAAGTCATTATTTTTATAAAAATATGTACCCCTGGAGCGATAAAAAAGATTGTTTACATCGTTAGAAAAAAGTGTTCCGAATTTGTAGATTTCAAGGGTCGAAGTTTTTCTTCAAAAACTTGATATAAAACGATAAAATTTGCAGTTGTTCGATACAGCATTCGAAAGATCGCAAAAACAGCTTTCAAATGAAGGTTCAGTTATCGATTTTCTATGATTTTTTGAATATTGGCCGATCTGTGAACTGTTCCTAATATGAGGGATGACTGTATACTAGGGTGGTCCAAATCTGGACTTTTTTGGGGCTACCCTCTGAAATCAAAGATTGACCCATCACTAGGCTAAATTCCAAATTTGAGCTCATTCTGACCACGGGAACCCCTCCCTCCAATCGCTTGAAGTTTGTATGGGAAAAATCGTCAAAATGTATGGAGAAAAGCAACTGTTTTACTTTTTACCTGTGGAAGGCGCCATAGTTATCCGATGCTTACCATTTCTCAAATGTAGAACCTTCATTATATTTAGAACAACTTTCCCGAAGACACCATATTTTTAGGATTTTTTCCCGCGAAGTTATTAGCGCCCAAAACTGACCATTTTTGCGCGGCCAGCTGTAAGGGGCTACCTAACAACGATGTTTATTTCCAATTCGTACACGCACGTGCTCTCTCTCAGGTTCAAACTCTCTCACGACACGAGCTTGCTCGCCTGCCTGCCTGCCTGCCTTTTTGCTTACAAGCGCGCGCTGTTACTCTACTTGGACTTTTATCGTCGTCGTCGTCGTTTTCGTTTGCTATCTGCTGCGCTGCGTTCCTGGCATGTTTATTATAATTTTCAACTAAAATAGCAGGTTTGTTTTGAGTTATATTTAGCATATAAATTCTTATATTATGTCAAAATTGAAAAAAAGTGCACTAACAAAATAATTTGAATAAAAGACTTAGGCCTTGGCTTAGCCTCGTTTAAAAAATTGAAGCAAATGAACAGGATTTGTTCGTTTTTCCGAGCATTACAAGCAGTTGTTCGTATATGCTCATTAGAGAGAATGATTCAGTTATTTTAAAAAATCTTCAGGTAATACAAATTTTGTTTTTTTTTACTCTAAATATCATCCGACCAACTGCTTGTCCATTCGAAGGCGATTTGATTACAGATTTCAAACTAGCTAGCTCAACAATCTCTATTTTTGAGGCTTTTCTTCTAGACATCGTTGCACTTTTTGGATGTTTCGGAATCGTAAGCTTCTAATAATCGTCAAAGGCAAAATATACCGCAACCCTGACTGAAAAGTCCGTCAGACGTCTGTCGTTTGTCGTCCGTGCAATTGTACGACGTCGCTCGACAATGTCGTGCGACTTTCGCGCGAATGTCATACGTTTTTGCACCAAAATGTCGTATTTGTCGTGCGATCGATGATCGAAATTGTACGACATTGTCGTACGACATTCGACCGACGTCGCACGGTTTTGTTATTTAGAATGTCGTGCTATTGTCGTGTGCTGTCATTTCGGATTTTTAGGTTATGTTGCAGTTGAAAAAAACTGTTGTTTTGTTTTTATTGTTTTTTTTTATTTCAACTCTCAAAATTTCACAAAAATATTTAATTGTTCACTTAATTTCACTTGCGGATCGCCGATTCTTCTCCAACTTTGCTTCCTTCGGGATTTGCCTTGACCGCAGCTTCCGGCTTGGATGTTGGAGGCGGCCGTGGCAGCATCTCCTACGGATTGATGTTTACCGGAGTACGAGAGGCTGCTTCCTTGGGTTCTACGGAAGCCACGCGGGACCACACGGGGACGCATGGTTTCCGGCAGGATCAGATCAGAATATGTTTGTTGCCTGAAAAAATATAACATCAATCAACAATTGGCAAGAATTTTCTAAATTAAATTCAGAATTCAATAATAATAATAATAAAATTTCAAAACAATACAATTTCAAATATGTAATATTCAAATATTTTGTAACTATAAAAGAAAAACTAAATTTATTTATTCTCGCTTACTTTTACAAAATGTCCTATGTACATAGAAAACCCATGGCGCATTGGTTTTTTTAAAAAGAATTCTAATTGAAGAAATCTTAAAAATTTAAATTAAAAAACGTATAAAACTCAAATTACTGCAAATAATTAAAAAATCCGACAATATTATTATTATTTAATAATTGTACCAAATTTGAGAATTCTAAAAATATTTAATGATCAAACGTTTACAAATTTCAGCATCATCATCTCATCATCAAATTCTAAAATTCTAAAATTCTAAAATTCTAAAATTCTAAAATTCTAAAATTCTAAAATTCTAAAATTCTAAAATTCTAAAATTCTAAAATTCTAAAATTCTAAAATTCTAAAATTCTAAAATTCTAAAATTCTAAAATTCTAAAATTCTAAAATTCTAAAATTCTAAAATTCTAAAATTCTAAAATTTAAAATTCTAAAATTCTAAAATTCTAAAATTCTAAAATTCTAAAATTCTAAAATTCTAAAATTCTAAAATTCTAAAATTCTAAAATTCTAAAATTCTAAAATTCTAAAATTCTAAAATTCTAAAATTCTAAAATTTAAAATTTAAAATTCTAAAATTCTAAAATTCTAAAATTCTAAAATTCTAAAATTCTAAAATTTAAAATTCTAAAATTCTAAAATTCTAAAATTCTAAAATTCTAAAATTCTAAAATTCTAAAATTCTAAAATTCTAAAATTCTAAAATTCTAAAATTTAAAATTCTAAAATTCTAAAATTCTAAAATTCTAAATTTAAAATTCTAAAATTCTAAAATTTAAAATTCTAAAATTCTAAAATTCTAAAATTTAAAATTCTAAAATTCTAAAATTCTAAAATTCTAAAATTCTAAAATTCTAAAATTAAAATTCTAAAATTCTAAAATTCTAAAATTCTAAAATTCTAAAATTCTAAAATTCTAAAATTTAAAATTCTAAAATTCTAAAATTCTAAAATTTAAAATTCTAAAATTCTAAAATTCTAAAATTCTAAAATTCTAAAATTCTAAAATTCTAAAATTCTAAAATTCTAAAATTCTAAAATTCTAAAATTCTAAAATTCTAAAATTCTAAAATTCTAAAATTCTAAAATTCTAAAATTCTAAAATTCTAAAATTCTAAAATTCTAAAATTCTAAAATTCTAAAATCCTAAAATTCTAAAATTCTAAAATTCTCAAATTCTAAAATTCTAAAATTCTAAAATTCTGAAATTCTAAAATTCTAAAATTCTAAATTTCTAAAACTCTAAAATTCTAAAATTCTAATTTTCTGAATATTAAAATTGGAGAGTACCTCAATACCAAAATCATTTACTTCAATTCGTGATATTTTTAACTCCTATTTTTCATTAGACCAAAAAAAAATTCAAAAGTTAATAGATTTTAAATTTTTCCTATTTTAAAATTTAAGAATTTTTAGACTTTTTTAAAAGAATTTTTAAAAGTTTAAGATATTTAAAAGAAATAAAAACTTTAACATTTTTTAAATTTCAAAAATATATTTTGTAAAATTTTTGTATTTTTTTTTTGTTTTTTTTTTTAATTTTTAGAATTTTTTAAATTTGTTTTATTTAAAATTATCAAAAATTAAAGATGTGCAAAAAAAGAGATTTTTTTAATTTTTAGAATTTTAAGAAACTTACTTATTTTTAAAATGCGTAGAATTTATAACAAATAGAATTTTTGATAATTTTTATTTAAAAATATAAATTATTTGAATTTTAGCATTTTTAGAATTTACAATTTTGGAATTTTAGAACATATAATTTTTAAAATTTTAGAATTCAAAATTTCAACTCGTGCGACTAACGTTTTGGGAATTTATGAACTTTATAATGTTAGATTTTTAGTATTTATGAATTGAACAATTTTGTATTTAAGAATTAGGGAATTTTAATATTTAAATTTTTGTCAATTTTAAAATTTTCATATTTTAGAGTTTATTTTTTTAATATTTGAAGACTTTGAGAATTTTAAATTAATGAATTGTATAATTTAAGAATATTAACAATTTGCACAATATTAAGAAATGCATTCTTGCATTCTTAAGTTCTGTAATGCTAGAATTTTAAATTAAGAATAAAAAACTTTATAATTTAATTTTACAATTATCAAATCAAATCAGCGTTGAAGTTTTTTTTTAAGCATTATTGGATTAAAAAGTTAAGAATTTGTGACGTTCATCTAATTTTTAATTTCGATCATCCAATCGCACTCCCAGCACACCTCCTCCATCGTTTATAAAACATGACTCACCAGTTCCATTAGATATGGAGGCAACCTCCCGCGGAAAGTAAAACACCAAACACTAACGGCTTCCTCGATCGCAAACTGGTTCCTTCCCGTCCCGTCTTCCGGAATGGCTCGCCGAGTAATCCATATTTCCCGTCCTCCTCTTCCTCCTATACCGCCACGAAGACCGCAATCTGGAATACAAGACAATTTGATTCGGTTGTCGCCCACTCCGGCCGGAACTTTCCGGCAGAAAAAGTAATTCAATCTAGAACACAACTTACCTTTAAACTGGCCAAAATCCTCCCAAAGCCTAAAACCAACAACAATTTGTTCGACTTGGTTGCAATCAAGTCCGAACAAGTTCAACTGAAGAGAACTGTCAAACTGTTTGCGTCGACGATAATCGACGTCGAATTGAAGGTTAATCGATGGAAAAAACAATGTCGGGCAGGTTGAGTGTTTGTCGTACGTTTGTCGTCCTTTCGACCAATCGATATCGAAACGGTAAAATCAAAACCGTGCGACAACTCGTACGACGTGCGACATTTTTCAAACAGGGAATTTGTTGTAAGGAAGTTTTTTATATTTTCGGCAGATAAAAATATTTTGTATGGAATGAAAAATAATCGTGATCATAGGGCTACGAAAAAACTTCAAATGTTTTCTTTTTAAGCTTGTTTGATAGTACCTATACAAAAGTGGAAAAAAACAGTTCCCAAAATCGGTGAATTGTCTAAGTGTATTGTTCTTCCTGAAATCTATACTTGACTAAGTTGAAAAAAAGTCTTATATTTTTTCTAGAAGAGTTAAAATCCCAGCCTTGAGTTTGGTATGATACCAAAACTAGAAATAAATTTCAATTACATAACATAACAGATGACAAATCATGGAGGAACTAATTTATCGATATTTGTATTCTCTCACACACGCTCTGATAATATGATATCTATTGTTAATCACATATTACATTTAATTTTATATCTCGAAATAAATATCGAAATATATCTTGAAAATTATAATAAACATGCCAGGAACGCAGCGCACTATGGGGTATTTCCATATAAGCGAGCGGCCAAAAATATTTTTTTGCTTTTTTGTGACTTTTTGTGTTGTTTGTACTTAGTATAATGAAAACAAATGAATTTTGATATTTTTCCAGAAAATAAGTTTAATTTTCGATTTTTTCATATATTAGAGGCCACATGCATTAATGTGGTGAATTTTAATATTCTTGCTCTGTCTATTTGATGCACGGAATGGCGGTTTATGCTATGTTAAAGTTTCTGATTTACGTTCAATCTCCCTCCCCTTCTTCTTGAGTTAAAATCCACCTCTCTTTGAAGACCCCCCCCCCCCTTCCCCACCAATCAAAATTTGATTTTTGCGGTGTTTTAGAATTTTAGACGGTTTATTTTATGGAACATTGTATGGATTCTCGTCCACGTTTTTTGTTGATCCACTTGCAAATTCACATTTTCCACGATAAATTCTTCTAAATCAAAATCACTATGTAACCGATTGTCGTTAGATTACTTAAAATATGAACTTCTTCTATGGGCTTTTGTATACCTCGTTTTGAAGCTACAGAACAACATGCGTAGTTTTTCCCTGAGTTGATCATGTGACGGTTCTGCAATGTTGTAATTCTTACAAATATACTCGAAAGCAGTTCTCACGTTTTCAAAATAGTGCTTCGTTATATCGTACAGGGACACTACGGTATTATTATCCATACTTTCAAAAGAACACAACAACGAACTGATATGAATATTCGACGAATCGTTTCTGTAAATACTTAGAATAGGAATTTCTAATTTTATTAAACGTACCTAAGTACCAACAAAGTCATGAATATCAAACCATTTTCAAAACATACATAGCAGGTACGTCATTTCTGCTTCCGCAGGTAAATAATGTGATTTTAACCAAGCGTATACGCGAAATCATTAATTTTCATGCATGAATCAAAATGTTCAAAATGGCATAACTCAAAAAGTGCACATAAGTGCACTTTGAAATTTGGAGACAAGTTAGGACATGGTTCAAATTTTAAGCTACAAATTTTTCAGACCGCACAAATGCACACAAAAAAAGAACTCCATTAGCAAAGTTGAAAAAAACTAAATTTTGAATAAAAATCCATTTTTTTATTTTTATTATTTTTTTTAGCCTGTAAAAGTGTGTTTTGTAAAATGTTATTAAAAAGTTGAATCAATTACTTTTCTGAATATATATAATGATGCAGGAAAAAATACATAAACAGCTACACAATACAACTATGAAAAATAATCATTTTTTTGTCAAAAAACATGTTTTTTCTTACCATTTTCGCCTTTGAAGGTCTGCAATTCAGTGAATTTTGAACCTACAACTTTCAAACTCTGGATTTTTCTTAGTTAGAATGTTTATTTTCGAAAAAAAATACCAAAAAAATAATTAGAGTATGTCAGTTTTTCGATTTATGGCCGCCTGAAACCCCATAGTGAGCGCAGCGGATAGCAAACGAAAACGACGACGACGACAAAAGTCCAAGCAGAGAAACAGTGCGCGCTTGTAGGTAAACAGGCAGGCAGGCAGGCGAGCAAGCTCGTGAGAGAGTTTGAACCTGAGAGAGAGCACGTGCGTGTACGAATTGGAAATAAACATCGTTGTTAGGTAACCCCTTACAGCTGGCCGCGCAAAAATGGTCAGTTTTGGGCGCTAATAACTTCGCGGGAAAAAATCCTAAAAATATGGTGTCTTCGGGAAAGTTGTTCTAAATATAATGAAGGTTCTACATTTGAGAAATGGTAAGCATCGGATAACTATGGCGCCTTCCACAGGTAAAAAAGTAAAACAGTTGCTTTTCTCCATACATTTTGACGATTTTTCCCATACAAACTTCAAGCGATTGGAGGGAGGGGTTCCCGTGGTCAGAATGAGCTCAAATTTGGAATTTAGCCTAGTGATGGGTCAATCTTTGATTTCAGGGGGTAGCCCCAAAAAAGTCCAGATTTGGACCACCCTACTGTATACAAATATTTTTAAAATTTAGATTGTCATTATGTTTAGTCTTCCAGCAGATTGTTTGCTATAGTTTTTAATTTTAGGCTTATTTAATAAAAATAAATTTTACTAGAAAATCACATTATATCATTAAATTAATTTGTTTTATTAAAATACAATTGAAAAACAGTCTATATGAAACTTATATCTTCTTACTGTGTATTACGCTTTCTAAAGCAACAAAATTATTACAGAAAAAAAATATCTGGAAACATCACAACTTGTTATGATACTTTTATGTTTTTGTATGATATTTTTCGCCCAATATTTTTCCAGGAAAAAATGAACTGGTCGGGATAATTTTATGTTTATGGATGATATTTTTCCGCACCATAGCATGATAATTTGAAGTTTCCAACACGAACTTAAGTTGATAATTTTTTGATATGCGTAGAGTAAATTATGTTCGCGTTTATGTTTGATTAACTCTTAACTGGAAGTTAACAGGTACTTGACATGTTTGTGTTTTTGCGAACATGACAAGTTTGCAGGAAGATGTAACTTTCTGCCCGGGTTTTTAGTTTTTGGAACAAACAAAAATCATGCCATGTTCACAAAAACAACTCAAGTTATTTTTCTGTTCGTCCCATGATGCGACTTTCTGCCCGGGCCCCCGGGCAGAAAGTCGCATCTTAGGATGAACACAAAAATATCATGGACTGTTTTTGTGAACATGGCATGATTTTTGTTTGTTCCAAAAACTAAAAAATTGGCCGCAGAAATCCATGATATTTTTTATGTTTCTAGACAGTGTATCATCAAATGTTTTATTTTCATTTCTATTTGATATTTTTGGACTTAGCAGAATTTCGAAAATTAATTTATTTGGGACTTTGAAAAAATTTCGACCCGTCTATCATGAGATGATATTTTGATGTTTAATCAAGTTTTCGCTGGACTTAGAAAAATTTCGAAAGCCAAATTATTTTGGGACTTAGAAAAAAATCGACCTCTCCATCATGAGATGATATTTTCTAGTTTTATCTTGTTTTCGCTGGACTTAGCAAAATTTCGAATGTCCAATTATTTTGGGACTTAGAAAAAAAATCGACCTGTCAATCATGAGATGAAACAATTATTTTCCATCATGTTTTCGTTGGACTTAGCAAAATTTTCACTCCTCCGCAAGATGGCACTTTTGTTAATGGAAATTTTTAGTGAGTTTTTTTTTTCACTTTAATTTACTTTAAATACACTAGTTAAACTAATCACATTAAAAAGTATTTTAACGCACATAAAATTTCATCGCATAGCGCAAAAATGAGCCCACGCGCTCGCTCTCTCTCTCTTCTCTCTTCTTTCGTTCACTGCTCGCACGCAACGCGCGAGACATGTCGTGACAGGAATCGGCAATCGGCAGACAAACAGCTTTTGCGTTCGTGGCGGGCTGGTTTGTTTACGTTTTCGCGCAGTAGTTTTCCGCAGATAAATTGTAATCCGCGAATCGCCGCGGGTTGTGAGTACGTTCTATGGCCGAGGGAGTGTGTGTTCGATAGGCCTGTGGCCTTCGGGAGCCGCGATATATTGTGGTTAAGTGATTGCTTCTGTTTTGGTGGCTGGGGGCGAAGAAAAAGTTCCGCTCAGTGTAGGCGGATGCAAGGAATGTTCAGGCCAAGCAGCTGCCCCCAGAAGAGGAATCCTTTTGCCCTCAAAGTCACTTGGCCTCCTTCCTCCTCCTCCTCCTGCAGGTGCTGTCTTGACACGGATCAACGCCGGAACGATTTCGGCGGATTTGATTGGACACGGGAGTTCTCGGTGAAGGAAAACACAGCTAGTTAAGTTTGTTTTGGTTTTGGTGTCGCGTGATTGGAATCCTGATTTGTGGGGGAACATTGTTTTCGCGAATTCGCGATTGTGTGCGTGTGTCTTTGTTTACGTTTGACGCATTCTTGGTGAACGGGTGATTACAACTGTATGAAACTTCCTTTGTGTTTCCGGAGGGGGTGAGCGAGAGAAAAACTGACAAATCCGCGTTGGTGCTGGCTGCGGCCTGCGATTGTTCAAGTGACTGTGCTTTGGGGTTTGTTTACGTTTTTAATTGATTATTGTGAGTGTGTGGCAGGGGCAGGGATGTGACAATGTGACATTGCTTCTATCCTTTAGGGGTGTCCGTGACAGAAGGAAGAACCTTTATCTGGTTATTTCGGAGGAGGTAATCTATTGGGCGACTCGCGAGCAGTTTCCCGGTGAAGGTGGAGAGTGGAGTCCATCTGAATCGATGGTACATGCTGCTTCTAAATACTTAGTAGGAAGAAGTATTTCAACGATTTTTTGACTCAGATAAGTATTATTTGCTTTCCTTTTCTATTTTTTATAATATCATGTTGGATTATTTGATAAAAAAAAACCCTGGACATTCTGTTTTAGAATTGATACTTTGTGTTTTGTTTTCTTTAACAGGACGACAACCTGGGCATGTTTCGGGACATTCAGCATCTGGCATTTTGTTCAATTAGACAAATTAGCTGCGATGCAATCATGCTTTGGTTGGATGGATTGGAAGAGGATTAACCAGGTATGTACGAAAAATATTATTTTAAGGTGAACCTATCACTGTTCGAACTTCATTTTGTAAATTTTGCGAATATATTTTTTTCAAACCAAATCAATGTAGTCATAAATTTTATATTAATTGAATTTTCACCAATATATATTTATCACAGATGGCTTCAATAATCTTTTTCTGTGAAGTCACTAGAATATTTTGTGCGAATTATTGTTTAAATATGTTTTAAAGACGTTCTCGTGAAGAGATTTTTTTTTATTTAACGTTGTTGCCGTATTATATTGGTATAGTAGTTGTCCTAAGCTGAGATGAGGAGTACCTTTAAAAACTGTTTAATTCAAAGAAAGATTTTGGTTTTGAGCGAATAATTCAACTGAAGAAAGAACATCATCTTTCTTCAATATTTGATTTGCTTTTATTATTTCAGTGTTTTAAAGAATTTGGGCATGAATTGTTTTTAAGTTTATAAATTGTTTTTTTTAGAAGTAGATTATGTTAAAGTCAATGTAACTTTTTCCAACAAAAAGTTGTTAATATTACATTGAAAAACTGATGATTTATGTAACTTGCAATATCAAATAAAGTGAAATTTTATTTAAATATTTAATGAACCTCTTTAAATATTTTTTACATTTAAAAATATTGTTGACTTTCAGTACATCATTTTAATAACAGATTGATTGAAAGTTATTAACAAAAACCTTCAAAAAATAGATAAGCTGGTATCCCATAAAAAATACACATTGTTACTGAGTTTTGTGGCATTAATATAAAATGAATATTAATGGCAAAAACTCAATATTTAAATCGATTCCATTTAAATATCAATGTTGATAATTAATTCAATTTATACGCAATGTTTTTTTCACAGTACGCTTTCACTGTCCGCACAAGCTCTCTCTCTCTTTTCGCTTTTCTCCCACTTGCTGCTTACACTCGCACACACGGCGAAATGTCAAAACAGGAATCAAAACAAACCGGTGCTGTGGTTTTTTGTTTCGTAAATCGGGAAAAAGTGCATTTTTGGTGCATTATGTGTCGATAGTCGTATGTATTTGTGTTTGTTTATGTGTAGTGAGTGAGGGGAAAGTGGAGGTTGTCGTTTTACCGCGGAAAAGAACGATTTGTAGCGAGAATCTTGTGTATTTTTGCGTCACCATTTTGGTGCATTAGAAGAAGGAAAACTAAGTAGATTCACCACCGCCAGAGTTGGCCACCGATGGAAACTGAGGCTTCAATTCGGTGCGGAGTGAACCCGGCAGGCTGTGCTGTTTTTGTTTATGTGTTTTATGTCGGTAATTGCGTGTGTATTAGTTTGTTTATGTGGGGATGTGGTTTGCAAAAGAATTTGGAGGAGGTTTTTTCGCGATCGACTTTTGCACCTGTCACAGAAGAAGTCAGAAGAGGAATCCTCGTTGCCGGTATGGCCACCATCATTCAGCTTTACGGAAGCTCTACAATCTCCAGATTCTTCCTGTGGCAGACGGTGCTAGTTTTGCCTGTTTTTTGGAAATTAAATATGTCTTTATTGAACATTCTTATAATAATTACATTTCTTCTACATGCTAAGTGGTATGGCCTAATGCTCTTCATCTTTGTTGTATTTTTCGTTTGATTATTAACTGATCACATTTATTTTATTTACTTCAAATTGTTTTACATTATTGCATTGAATCGAATACATTTGGGTAAAAAAGAAAAAAAAAAATCACTTTATCAACTAATCCTAACTTAAAACTAAAAAAATAAATTTATTGAAATATTCAAAATCACTAGAACGAGTAAGCTACGAACTGTATTTTAAGATGAATGCTCCAAGAGTTCTTACTTGTTCCTGGCGAGTTTTGCAACCACGCAGTGTTGTTGTCATCTCGATGAAAATGTTCAAAAGTTCTTGTGGTGAAAACAGGTCACTACTGCCTTCACCCGTTGATGCTGGTTGGTTTTCCCTCGGTTGCTGACTGAAGCCTGGAGGTGTTGTATTCTCTGCAACTTTTTGCCGCTGATTCAACGGCAATGGCTGCAGATTTGGAACCACTCGAACAGATCCCGCTCCAGGTGACGCCAAAGCAGGAAAATCCACGTCCGTGTATGCTGGTGGTGTTTTACGACGATTTGGTTGGTGCCTCGTCGTCGCTTGCTGCCGAATTTTTACAAACTCAGCACGTTTTGGGCAGCTTCGATTCTTGGTCGAATGGTCGCCGCCGCAATTGAAGCATTTCGCTTCGATGTTCTCGTTGATTGTTTCGCAAGCTTGAGTTTTGTGCTCACCTCCGCAGGTTGCACAACGACTCTTGATGAAACAGTTCCTTCCACCATGTCCAAACTGCAAGCAGTTCGAACACTGTGTCACGTCACGGTGCACTGGACGATAACGTTCCCAAGTCACGATGATGTTGAAAATTGCCCGAACTGCTTTTAGCTCAGACGGCGTTGTCGATCCTTTCTCAAGATGAACCAGGTACAGTTGATCACGATACTTGATGTCCTTGTTGTGTCTCGTCATCTTGAAGACTTCGATCACGTTCAACTTAAGAGTTTTGAGCTCTTCTTTCAGCACACTCACATCCATGTCGTACAGGCCTCGGAGGACCTGTTTCATGGGGCGTTTACCTGGATCGTCATGGCTGTAGTATTCAATCTTGGTGTTGTTCAGGAAATCCCGAACGTAGTTGTAATCCTTTCTGGTAGGTAGCAGAATTTTGAGTCCATCAGCACACAAGCGAATGGAAGCTCGTAAAGCACCAGATTTGATAAACCCGGTCAGCCACTTTCGCACCGAATCCGATGACGATGTTTTCAAAAAAATGGGTGGCAACTTTTCCCGTCGTTCAAATTCTTCCTTCTCGCTCACGTCCACAGGGAGGGTAGCGAACTGGTTTGAAGACAATTTTTGAGCGTCCTTGCTCAAACTGCCTGGCTTTGCAGGTAGCGCTTCGGCATTCTTTAGCTTTTTCAAATCTGCCGATCCTGCTGGTGAGGACCGCCTCTTTTTCTTGCCGTGAGGCATTTTTGCACTTTTTAAGCACTTTTCAGGAGCTAATATCCAGGAGTACCTCACTGATTGGTGTTCCACAAAGGAATGACGAGTTTTGCCTGTTGACAGATGCATCTCGCAGAAGAGGAGCTTTGCAGTCGCAAGGTATTATTTATTTATCACAGCCCCCAAAGTTTTTGTTCTGCTGCAGCTTGTCCCCTCCGTCAAAAGCCCGGTTCAAACATTTTTTTTATTTTCAGCCTCTGAAGGAGGAGGAGGCAAAACGGTGCAATCTAATAAGCAGCTGCGTTTTGTAACTGTCTCCAGCGGGGCGGGTCCTACCTATTTAGCAGCACCATCTTCCACCGGAAGATTTTGGGGCCTCCATCGTTCCGGTAGCCATCATTTGCATTGGGCAAATCCGGTCATTTCGACAACGGAATTCTCGTTTTTATTCAGATAAGTATTGTTTACTTTCATTTTGTAGAAGTTACATTTAATAATCATTGTAAAGGTGGAGTATCTTTACAAAAATGATTTACATTTTCATTTTAGAATTGATACTTTGTGTTCTCTTCTCTTTCACAGGACAGCAATTTCTGGACAACCATCATCATATCATAGTATTCATCATAGTGAATTGATTGGATGGATTTAGAGATCATTTACAAGGTATGTTAAAAAATATTGTTATGTGAACATATCACTTTTTATCAATTGGATATTCAGTACATGTCAATTCCCGTTTTTTTTTTAAAGATAATGAATCTTAATTGAAAACATTCATGGTGTTAATTTTTGAGATATTACCCTTAAAACTACTTTTGAGAAAAACTTCTTGCAAATTGTAATTCTCGCTTACTTTTTAAAAAGGTCCTATGTAAATAGGAAACCCATGGCGCATTGGTGGTTTTGAAAAAGTAATCTAGAATTATTTATTGGCAAAAATAAAAAGGAATCTAAAATATGCAATTTAGCATTTCAAAAAGACGATTACACCAGCTGTATGATTAACGCTTGTTTCATTCGTATTCAGACTTACTTTCGTTTTGCAAAATCATCTTCAATCAAAATCATCTGGTTTATGGTACCCATGCTTATAAATGTTAACCCCAAATCAAACAAAACACTCAATTTTATGTAAATAAGTTAGACTCTAGTACATTTATATATGTTCAGAAAAAAAAACACCAATATATCACTTGTTTTCATAGTTCTTTTATGTTTTCAGATGACAGTTTTTGACATAAAAAAAACCTCTTCTGACTTTTTTTTGTAAACAGTGCATTGGGCTTACACCCTTACCAAAAATCATGATTTTCTGATTTCAATATCCCACTTTTCATACGATTTTTTGAGTTCAGGTACTAAAACCATAAAAATGTTTAATCGTATGAAAAGTGGGATATTGAACTCAGAAAATCATGTTTTTTGGTAAGGGTGTACTCAGTTCAGATAGCGCGACCCGAGCAGACGGAAATAACTTGGGAAGGTCAGTTTTTGATATTGTGAGAAGATCGAAATATGTTATTGGGATGATCGGATTAGTTGTTAAAATAACAAAAATCAATAACAAAGATTTGTTCGAAGAATAACTTAAACTGTTATTATGTTGTTATTGCAATAACAAACCAATAACACAGAAGGAATCATGAAGGAATAACAAGATTTGTTATTTTGTGCGGAGAGGTGGAGCAGCATAATAACAAAAAAATGTTATTGAACTGGTATGTCTCCATAACAAAAAAAAGTTATTGTTTTGGTTTATTTGTAATTTGCAAATAAACCTGCAGTTGCCATAACTCCTCTGTACTAGCCAGGGCTGCAGAGTCGGGTACCTCCAAGCGACTTTGAATCCATACTTTGAAGACAACTCCGACTCTTGATGCAGGATATGTCGTCAACGACGACTTTAGCTCTCCAAAACTACCCGACTTCACAGATTCCGACTCCAAGTAAAAGTTGCTGAAAATTAGATGAATCCGATGCAGTCTCCGAGGTCACACTCCAGCTCGAACTTCAACGTCAGCTCCGACTTCCTGGCTCTGTGAAAATAATAACAGTTTTTGTTATTCACACTTCCAAAATTCTCAATAAATAAATCAATTCCGTTAGGGAATATAACATAATAAAAAAAAAGAACTCTCAAAAGTTAATTTATCGGATTAATTTTAGCTTGAAACCCCATTTCATGGTGAAATAATGACCCCGATGAAATCCCTTAGGGGGTATATCAAATAATTAAAAAAATCAACTTTCAAAATTTCAACTTTTTAGAATAATTTTAGCTTAAGGACCCCATTTCATGGCCAAAATAATGACCCTGACGAAATTGGTCAAAATTATCCCATAGTTCTAACCATTTTAAACAAAGTCCTTTAGGGGGTATATCAAATAATTAAAAAAATCAACTTTCAAAATTTCAACTTTTTAGAATAATTTTAGCTTAAGGACCCCATTTCATGGCCAAAATAATGACCCTGACGAAATTGTTCAAAATTATCCCATAGTTCTAACCATTTTAAACTAAGTCCTTTAGGGGGTATATCAAATAATTAAAAAAATCAACTTTCAAAATTTCAACTTTTAGAATAATTTTAGCTTAAGGACCCCATTTCATGGCCAAAATAATGACCCTGACGAAATTGGTCAAAATTATCCCATAGTTCTAACCATTTTAAACTAAGTCCTTTAGGGGTATATCAAATAATTAAAAAATCAAATTTCAAAATTTCAACTTTTAGAATAATTTTAGCTTAAGGACCCCATTTCATGACCAAAATAATGATCCCGACGAAATTGGTAAAAATTATCCCATAGTTCTAGCCAATTTTAACAAAGTCCCTTAGGGGGTATTATATCAAATAATTAAAAAAATCAACTTTCAAAATTTCAACTTTTAAGAATAATTTTAGCTTAAGGACCCCATTTCATGGCCAAAATAATGACCCCGACGAAATTGGTAAAAATTATCCCATAGTTCTAGCCAATTTTAACAAAGTCCCTTAGGGGGTATATCAAATAATAAAAAAAATCAACTTTCAAAATTTTTAACTTTTTAGAATAATTTTAGCTTAAGGACCCCATTTCATGACCAAAATAATGACCCCGACGAAATTGGTCAAAATTATCCCATAGTTTTAGCCAATTTTAACAAAGTCCCTTAGGGGGTATATCAAATAATTAAAAAAATCAACTTTCAAAATTTCAACTTTTTAGAATAATTTTAGCTTAAGGACCCCATTTCATGGCCAAAATAATGACCCCGACGAAATTGGTCAAAATTATCCCATAGTTCTAGCCAATTTTAGCAAAGTCCTTTAGGGGTATATCAAATAATTTAAAAATCAACTTCCAAAATTTCAACTTTTAGAATAATTTTAGCTTAAGGACCCCATTTCATGGCCAAAATAATGACCCTGACGAAATTGGTCAAAATTATCCCATAGTTCTAGCCAATTTTAACAAAGTCCCTTAGGGGGTATATCAAATAATTAAAAAAATCAACATTCAAAATTTCAACTTTTTCGAATAATTTAAGCTTAAGGACCCCATTTCATGGCCAAAATAATGACCCTGACGAAATTGGTCAAAATTATCCCATAGTTCTAACCATTTTAAACAAAGTCCTTTAGGGAGTATATCAAATAATTAAAAAAATCAAATTTCAAAATTTCAACTTTTTAGAATAATTTAGCTTAAGGACCCCATTTCATGACCAAAATAATGATCCCGACGAAATTGGTAAAAATTATCCCATAGTTCTAGCCAATTTTAACAAAGTCCCTTAGGGGGTATATCAAATAATTAAAAAAATCAACTTTCAAAATTTCAACTTTTTAGAATAATTTTAGCTTAATGACCCCGACGAAATTGGTCAAAATTATCCCATAGTTCTAGCCAATTTTAACAAAGTCCCTTAGGGGGTATATCAAATAATTAAAAAAATCAACTTTCAAAATTTCAACTTTTTAGAATAATTTTAGCTTAAGGACCCCATTTCATGGCCAAAATAATGACCCCGTCGAAATTGGTCAAAATTATCCCATAGTTCTAGCCAATTTTAGCAAAGTCTCTTAGGGGGTATATCAAATAATTTAAAAAATCAACTTCCAAAATTTCAACTTTTTAGAATAATTTTAGCTTAAGGACCCCATTTCATGGCCAAAATAATGACCCTGACGAAATTGGTCAAAATTATCCCATAGTTCTAACCATTTTAAACTAAGTCCTTTAGGGGGTATATCAAATAATTAAAAAAATCAACTTCCAAAATTTCAACTTTTTAGAATAATTTAAGCTTAAGGACCCCATTTCATGGCCAAAATAATGACCCTGACGAAATTGGTCAAAATTATCCCATAGTTCTAACCATTTTAAACTAAGTCCTTTAGGGAGTATATCAAATAATTAAAAAAATCAAATTTCAAAATTTCAACTTTTTAGAATAATTTAGCTTAAGGACCCCATTTCATGACCAAAATAATGATCCCGACGAAATTGGTAAAAATTATCCCATAGTTCTAGCCAATTTTAACAAAGTCCCTTAGGGGGTATATCAAATAATTAAAAAAAATCAACTTTCAAAATTTCAACTTTTTAGAATAATTTTAGCTTAAGAACCCCATTTCATGACCAAAATAATGACCCCGACGAAATTGGTAAAAATTATCCCATAGTTCTAGCCAATTTTAACAAAGTCCCTTAGGGGGTATATCAAATAATTAAAAAAATCAACTTTCAAAATTTCAACTTTTTAGAATAATTTTAGCTTAAGGACCCCATTTCATGGCCAAAATAATGACCCCGACGAAATTGGTCAAAATTATCCCATAGTTCTAGCCAATTTTAGCAAAGTCTCTTAGGGGTATATCAAATAATTAAAAAATCAACTTCCAAAATTTCAACTTTTAGAATAATTTTAGCTTAAGGACCCCATTTCATGGCCAAAATATTGACCCCGACGAAATTAGACAAAATTATCCCAAAGATCTAAACATATTTAACAAAAGAAAAATAATAACAGATTGTGTTATGGACACTTAGAAACTTTACCATTTGTGCGATTTGTTGTAATTTTATTTCTAAGTCAGTATACCGAACGAATAACAAATTTTGTTATTAGGAGAGTTTTGAAATGTATCACATTTCCTCTAATTGGCGTGTTATTAAACATTTTCAATATAATATCACTTCAATACCAAATTTTGTTATTTTATCAGAAACTGTTATTATTTTTTCTTCTTGAAGTTGAACTTCAGGTTAAAATAATAACACTTTTTGTTATTTTAACAGGATTTGTTATTGAAATATTATTAATTTTGTTATTACCGTCTGCCCGGGGATGCACTTTTACTTAAAAAATAAGCCCTTTTAAGTTTTCTGTCGAAAAATACCATCAAAAAATAAAAATTTATCATGGGAAGTTGCGAATTATGGATTTGTTAGATTTCTTCACAAATCACAACTTTTCATGATACATTAATGTTTCTGGATGATAATTTTACGAACAGTTTTTTTCAGGCAAAAACCTGAACCTGTCATGATTTTTTTATGTTTCTGGATGATATTTTTTCGCACCAATTTTTTCAGGAAAAAGCAGAATTGGCCATGATTATTTCATGTTCCTGGATGATATTTTTCGGTACCATGACATGATATTTTGAAGTTCAAAATGTCAACTTGGTTTGATATTTTTTTGATGTTTCGTAGAGTAAATCATGTTACATTTTATGTTTCTACATCTCTTAAGTCAAGCGTTCTGGAAACATGTCATCTTCATGTTTTTGGCAACATGACAAGTTTACCGTAAGATGTAATTTTCTGATCGGGGGCCCGGGCAGAAAGTTACATCTTCCTGCAAACTTGTCATGTTCGCAAAAACACAAACATGTCAAGTACCTGTTAACTTCCAGTTAAGAGTTAATCAAACATAAACGCGAACATAATTTACTCTACGCATATCAAAAAATTATCAACTTAAGTTCGTGTTGGAAACTTCAAATTATCATGCTATGGTGCGGAAAATATCATCCATAAACATAAAATTATCCCGACCAGTTCATTTTTTCCTGGAAAATATGGGGCGAAAAATATCATACAAAAACATAAAAGTATCATAACAAGTTGTGATGTTTCCAGATATTTTTTTTCTGTAATAATTTTGTTGCTTTAGAAAGCGTAATACACAGTAAGAAGATATAAGTTTCATATAGACTGTTTTTCAATTGTATTTTAATAAAACAATATAATGTGATGTGATTTTCTAGTAAAATTTATTTTCATTAAATAAGCCTGAAATTAAAAAACTATAGCAACAATCTGCTGCAAGACTAAACATAATGACAATCTTAATTTTTTTTAAATATTTGTATACAGTCATCCCTCATATTAGGAACAGTTTACAGATCGACCAATATTCAAAAAATCATAGAAAATCGATAATTGAACATAATGATTCGCTTTTACCTTCATTTGACAGCTGTTTTTGCGATCTTTCGAATGCTGTATCGAACAACTGCAAATTTTATCGTTTTATATCAAGTTTTTGAAGAAAAACTTCGACCCTTGAAATCTACAAATTCGGAACACTTTTTTCTAACGATGTAAACAATCTTTTTTATCGCTCCAGGGGTACATATTTTTATAAAAATAATGACTTCACATTCGGAAACCAGTAAAACTCATGCTTAGTAATGTTTTATGAATGGTCTGCTAACTTTTTTTGTGAAAATATCAGTTAAATTCAGGTGTTCCACAATTGTGGGAGGCACAATAACATCCCACAATTATGGAACAGGCAATTTGGAAGCAGCGATTTGCTGCTCTGAATAAAATAGTCTCGAAATGCAGTTTTTGTTTTAAAAGTACTGCTTATATTAATGAAATAGCAAAAGAATGTCCAAATAAAGGTCCTAAAAATACAGAAAAGATGCATTTGGCATGCTTTTGACAAATTATCACAAAAGTGTTCCGAATATGTGGAATGACTGTATCATTTGCCGTATAATTCGAATTAATTCAAAGTTTAGTGTGAATAAGTAAGGCTGGTAAAATTTTATTTAAAGTTTTTGTCACTCCTCCTTCGAAGTTTGCCCGAAAAATCAGGGGCAACAAAAATTACATCCAAAATTGCATACTACTAACAATATTAAAACAAATCAAACTTTTTGTAAAGCCAAGTCAAAGAAAAAGCTACGAAAATCTGTACAATTGAACTAAACAAATCAATAATGCACTAATTTATTTGCATTGGCCGCTGAAAATTTTCCTGAAATTCTAGCAAACCTATTTGAAAGTGTAGAAATTTGTAAATATTGTCAAGGCGGAAGCGTTACAACTGGGCAACGTGGCTCGGTCTTATACAAACATTTAAATTTATAAAATTCCCAAACAAAAAAAAAATAAACAAAAATATGGTCTTTAAAGGAAAGAATCAAAAAAATATATGCAATCCTTATCAATAAATAATTTATTTTCAGAATTTTATATCAATCTGTCAAAAGTCAATAATGTGTATTCAAAATCAGCATAAATAACAAAATGAAAAACTGAACTTTGCTAATCAAACATTGAAATGTTTGAAAGAATTTCTAAACTGAAGTGATAGGTTCACTTTGAAATAATAATTCTCGTACATACCTTGTTAATCCTCATCCAATCCATCCAGAGAGCATATGATTGCAGCACAATCCATTTTTGCAGCTGATTGGTCAAAGTAAACAAAATTCTAGAAGCCGAATGTCCAGAAAATGCCCGTTAGTAGATCTGTAAGAGAAAATAAAACACAAAGCATCAATTCTCAAACAAAATTTATGGAATAATTAAAAATTCAATAGTAAACAAAGAAAAAGAAAACAAGCAATACTTATCTGAGTTTTAAAAATCGTCGAAAAATATTTGTCGGTTGACTAGTAGAACCAACATATGTAGCCACTTCAGGTGGACTCATCTTCCTCCGTGAAACTGCTTGCGAGCCACACAATTTAATCATCTCCTCCGGAATCACAAGAGGAAGGTTCAGAAACGTAAACAATCACACGCACACTCGCGAAAACACACGGACCAAATACGGTTCCTCCACAAATCGCGATTCTGATGACACGACGACAAAAACCAAAACAAATCGAAACTGCTGTTTTCCTCCACCGAGAACTGTCAAATTCGCCAAAATCATTCCGACGATGATCCGCGTCTTGATAGCATCTGCTGGAGGAGGAGGAGGATGACCAGCGACATGCAGGCAGGAGGATTTCGATTCTGCGAACTGCGGCTTTGTCATGCACGCGCTAACGTAACTTTTTCTTCTCCAACGAGCCACCAAAACATCAACTTTCACATAAATAACAACATTTCGCTAATCTCACATAAAATGACACCAACGAACGCACATTCCCACGGCCAAAATACGCACTTACAACCCGCGGCGATTCGTGGACTGTTGTTAATCAGTGGAAAACTACTGCACCAAAAACGTAAACAAACCCTTGTCCCTTGTCCTGGCGAATCCGCCAAAATCCTTTCCACGTTAATTCACAGCAGCATCTTGGGCAAGGGAATTACTTTTCTGGTGCAGCGGCTTGGAAACTTTCCTTGCACCCGTCAACACGGAGCGAAACTTTTTCTTCGCCCCCCAGCCACAATAACACAAACAATCACTTAAACACAACATATCACGGCTCCCGAACGCCACGGAACGGACGAACACACACCCTCGGCCACAGAACGTACTCACAACCCGCGGCGATTCGCGGACTACAATTTATCCGTGGAAAACTACTGCGCGAAAACGTAAACAAACCAGCCCGCCACGAACGCAAAAGCTGTCTGTCTGCCGATTGCCGATTCCTGTCACGACATGTCGCGCGCGTTGCGTGCGAGCATTGAACGAAAGAAGAGAGAAAGAAAGAGTGAGCGAGCGCGTGGGCTCATTTTGCGCTTTGCGTTGAAATTTTATATGCGGTAAAATACTTTTAATGTGATTAGTTTAACTAGTGTATTTAAAGTAAATTAAAGTGGAAAAAGTCAATAAAAATGTCCATTAACAAAACTGCCATTTTAGCTAAGTCCCAATTGAAAAAATTTAACCTTGTAAATCATCTCATAATCTCGGGTTTTCAAAAATATTCTAAGTGTAGGAAAAGTGAAATTTTGTCGAGGAGTGAAAATTTTGCTAAGTCCAACAAAAACAAGATAAAACTATAAAATATCATCTCATGATAAAGAGGTCGAAATTTTTCTAAGTCCCAAAATAATTTGGCTTTCGAAATTCTGCTAAGTCCAGCAAAAACAAGATAAAACAAAATAATATCATCTCATGATAAAGATTTCGAAATTTTTTCTAAGTCCCAAAATAATTTGGCTTTCGAAATTTTGCTAAGTCCAGTGAAAACATGATAAAACAAAATAATATCATCTCATGATAAAGAGGTCAATTTTTTTTTCTAAGTCCCAAAATAATTCGGCTTTCGATTTTTTTCTAAGTCCGGTAATATCATGAGAAAATGGAAATTTATCAACTGATGATAAAAGGTCTACAAACATAGAAAGGAACATAGATATCGGCGCGCATTTTAAGAGTTTTTGGAACAAATATCAAACATGCCATGATATCAAAAACAACTCAAGTTATTTTTTTGTTCGTCCCATGATGCGACTTTCTGCCCGGGGGGCAGAAAGTTGCATCTTGGAAAAATCTACCCATGTTCGTAAAAACACGAACAAGTCAAGTTCACCCCAGGGTATGGTTAAGAGATAACCGAACATGGCCACGAACATAAATTGTTCGAGGTGTATCTGCGAAAAATCTTGTTGAGTTTATTTGACCAACAATGCCACATCAAGTTGAGTTTATAGTAGCAAACAACTGAAATCTTCTAAAAATCATATCAAGTTCATAAAGTAGATTTTGATCCCAAAAATAATCTTATTGGTTTTTAATGCACCCCGCCACAATTCAGACCCCCTCCCCTTCTTCCTCTTCACAAATATGAGTAATATTGCAGGAATATACGCACTTACATCAAAACAAGATTTTTCAAAGTTGAAAAATTATTTTACTTTAAAAACTCATTAAAAAATTGTGGAGAAAGCGTTGAATCGCCAAAATGTCACAATAATTTTCCAAATCACGAAAAATCCAAAGTCTCTATATTCCATTTTTTTTTAAATTAAAAATAAAAGTTTATGAAAATATTCCTAAAATTGCATAAGTCCAAAAATCCACAGTAAAATTTCAAAAAGCCTGGTAATGTTTCTTATCAAAATAATTTTTCAAAATGTTGAATAATTTTCAACTGGCTGAGAGCAAAAATTTCGCAAAGTCCTGAAAATCTAATAAATTCTACCAAAAATCTTGTCGTGATACGGATCCCGTAAATTTTCTAAGTGCCGGAACGATTTTTCTAGGGGGTATATCAATAATTATTAAAAACCGACTTTCGAATTTCAAAATTTCAATGAAGACGTTTTGTCAGGGACATTTTTTTTAGGAACAAACTGATGTTTTTTCAAAAATCGGACGAAAATTTCCTGTAATTTCGACGAATTTTCCGAAATTTTGGTTCAAAGCAAAAATAAACATCAAAATATTTTATCATGTTTCCAAATTCCCAAAAATTTTCTAAGTCCCAATTTTTTTCGGTTTCCTCATCTCGAAAAATTTCTAAGTGTTGAAAATATTTTACTGGCCGAAAGCCAAAATTTTGCTAAGTCCAAAAAATCAAATAAATTCTACCAAAAATCTTGTCGTGATACGGATCCCGTAAATTTTCTAAGTGCCGGAACGATTTTTGTAGGGGGTATAACAATAATTATTAAAAACCGACTTTCGAATTTCAAAATTTCAATGAAGACGTTTTGTCAGGGACATTTTTTTAGGAACAAACTGATGTTTTTTTCAAAAATCGGACGAAAATTTCCTGTAATTTCGTCGATTTTTCCGAAATTTTGGTTCAAAGCAAAAATAAACATCAAAATAATTTATCATGTTTCCAAACTCCCAAAAATTTTCTAAGTCCCAAAAAAATGCTTTTTCTATAAAAGTAAAGAATTGAAAAATATACGCAAAAATGTCAAAGTCCAGCATAAATAAAATCAAACTTTAAAATATCAGCTCATTAAAAATTATTCTAAGTGTCGGAAATTGAAAATTATGTCAGTGACTGCTAATTTTTCTAAGTCCAGCATAAATTTGAAATAAAGTCAAAATAATCATTTCATGATGTTCGGGTAAAATTTTGGAAAAAATAAAATTTTCGAAATTTTTGCTAAGTCCAAAAAAACTACCACTAACACCTCAATATCAACTGTAGATAATGCAGTATGATCATGGAATATACTTTCCATGATACGCAGTCGGTTTCAAAAGTCGTCATAACTCGAGGAGTTTACAGCAAGATGCGAATAAACAAGCCAAGATAGTTCGAAGTTATATCCACCAACTCACTTTCCGCCCGGGTACTAATAACATAGAATCCAGAACAATAGAATAATAAAGTTAGTTATTCTGAGCGATGGATGGGGAGCACCCAAATACAAAAACTGTTATTTATATGGATTGATTGCATAACAAAAAGTGTTGTTATTTTATCACATGGAAGGCTATCCCGGGTAGTGAAAATTATCAGTAAGGCAGTTTAAGTTTGGATACAATTTGCTGATTTTCATTATTTAAACAACTTATTTTGTAAAATATTTGAAGAAAACTTGCTAGCTCACTTCCTATTGAAAATTATATTTAAGAGTTGTTATTGAATTTCAAACAGCTTAAATGCCAACATTAAAGGCTTGATGGAATTAGACGCTGTTCCCCTTTTGCTCGATTTTAGTTTTAACATGTTTTCAAATGTTTGCTAACGCATCTTTTACAAATCACAATTAATCTATATATATAAAAAATTTCGACGGTTTTGTTCGAACGCGAATCAATTCAACACGGAACGTCGGATCGAGGTGCTCTTTATTGCGTTGGGTTCGTATAAATCCAAGGAAGGTTCTTACGCCAAAAAATTTCAACTTTGGCCACTCTGGAACCTATTCCGGGAAATCTGCAGATTCTATGGGAAAAGTTACGTAAAATCAAATTTTGATCACAGGAGGCTGAAGAAGCCAGCAAGCAAGCAAGAAACGTCAGGAAACCCAAAAGGGCAGGACGAAGTTTGCCGGGAAGAGCTTGTTTTGTATAATTCATCTGCATTTTTTGCTAAAATGAAAAGTATGTAAGTATCTGGGGCGAATCGGGACAGCTGTTTTAACCTTGTTACAGCACAATATTTGGATATTTTTTATTGGTTTTGTATAGAACAGACACAGGTTAACAGAAATAGTACAAAATCTCCAAATTTCAAAAATTTAAATGCTCTAAACCTGCTGTGCCTATTTAGACTGTAGTCCTCCGGTTCATCTCAGATGACGGTACAATTTGTTCAACATACAATGAATAGAAAAAAGTGATAGGTTCACCTTAAAATATTTTTTTTTAACTTACTTTGCTGACCATCTGCAAAACCATTTTTCAGTCCATAGGTAGTAGGGTGGTCCAAATCCGGACTTTTATGGGGCTACCCCCTGAAATCAAAGATTGACCCATCACTAGGCTAAATTCCAAATTTAAGCTCATTCTGACCACGGGAACTCCTCCCTCCAATCGCTTAAAGTTTGTATGGGAAAAATCGACAAAATGTATGGAGAAAAACAACTGTTTTACATTTTTACCTGTGGAAGGCACCATATAGTTATCCGATTCTTACAATTTCTCAAATGTAGAACCTTCATTAACCTTCGGGAAGTCGCGCTAGTGTACTTTGTAAACCAGATTTGGGAAACTTAAAAAAACAGTAGTTTTTCATGAAACAATCAAGCCGTAGCCTTGATATATGCTCAAGTTAAACATTTTTACTGACGGAAACAAGTTAACCTAAGACATTGTTGAGTAAAAACTATTTTTAATACATTTTTTAAAATAGTGTTTTTGGGTTGGTGCACAAAGTACACCAGCGCGACTGCTCGTGGAATGAATACCGGAAGTTACACATTGTTTTTATAAGTCTCAATCAGGATCAATTGACCCCAAAACTGTTTCATTGTATTCAGGAGGGCCGCTAATTCCGACTTGATGAAAATATGGGTTCTGAGTACGGTCCGGTGGCCCTTGGGGATGTTCCGAAGAGGGGACATTTTCAGAAATCCGGTCCACAAGGCATGATGGGTGTCAAACTTCATAATTTTCAAAGGCAAACCTCAATATGAACATTTTTAGTGCAATAGGTGATCTGGCCACAATACGGACTAACCCGGTGGCCCCGGGAATGTTCCGAAGGGGGGACATTTCCGGAAATCCGGTCCACAAGGCATGATAGGTGTCAAACTTCATTATTTTCAATGGCAAACCTCAATAGGAACATTTTTAGTGATCTGACCACAATACGGATTAACCCGGTGGCTCCGGGGATGTTCCGATGAGGGGACATTTTCGAAATTCCGGTCCGCAAGGCATGATGGGTGTCAAACTTCATAATTTTCAACGTCAAACCTCAATATGAACATTTTTAGTGCAATAGGTGATCTGGCCACAATACGGACTAACCCGGTGGCCCCGGGAATGTTCCGAAGGGAGGACATTTTCGGAAATCCGGTCCACAAGGCATGATGGGTGTCAAACTTCATTATTTTCAATGGCAATCCTCTATATGGACATTTTTAGTGCCATAGATGATCTGGCCACAATACTGACTTTCCCAGTGGCCCCGGGGATGTTCCGAAGAAGGGACATTTCCAAAATTCCGGTCCGCAGGGCATGATGGATGTCAAACTTCATAATTTTCAACGGCAAACCTCAGTTTGAACATTTAAAGTGTCAGAGATGATCTGGCCACAATATGAACTAACCCGGTGGCCCCGGGAATGTTCCGAAGGGAGGACATTTTCGGAAATCCGGTCCACAAGGCATGATGGGTGTCAAACTTCATTATTTTCAATGGCAATCCTCTATATGGACATTTTTAGTGCCATAGATGATCTGGCCACAATACGGACTAACCCGGTGGCCCGGGAATGTTCCAAAGGGGGGACATTTCCGGAAATCCGGTCCACAAGGCATGATAGGTGTCAAACTTCATTATTTTCAATGGCAAACCTCAATAGGAACATTTTTAAGTGATCTGACCACAATACGGATTAACCCGGTGGCTCCGGGGATGTTCCGATGAGGGGACATTTTCGAAATTCCGGTCCGCAAGGCATGATGGGTGTCAAACTTCATAATTTTCAACGGCAAACCTCAATATGAACATGTTTAGTGCCATAGGTGATCTGGCCACAATACGGATTGACCTGGTGGCTCCGGAGATTTTCCGAAGGGGGGACATTTCCGGAAATTCGGTCCACATGGCATGATGGGACTCAAAATTCATCATTTTCAAAGGCAATCCATCATATGGAAATTTTTAGTGGTATAGGTGATCTGGCCACAATACGGACTCCCCGGTGGCCCCAGGGATGTTCCGAAGAGTAGACATTGTCGAAATTCCGGTCCGCAAGGCATGATGGATGTCAAACAAAATTTTCAACGGCTAACCTCAATATGTACATATAAAGTGTCAGAGATGATCTTGCCACCATCCGGATTAACCCGGTGACCCTGGTTATGTTCCGAAGTGGGTACATTTCCGGAAATTCGGTCCAATATTCATAATTTTTAAAGCCTATTATCTTTATGGCCCATTTTAGTGCTATAGAAGATCTGGCCATAATACGGACTGCCCCGGAGATGTTCCGACTCATACGGCCTTTCGTCCCATCAAAACGCGTGTGATGATAGGCCGTAAGTTTAAAGTCGTACCGCCCTTTCAAATGTGGATCCAGAAATGAAATATAAAGTGCAATCATCAAAAAACAAGTAATCATACATTTTCTTGAATTGTTTATTTATTTAGAGTATTTTTTGCTCCCCTTTTCCAATGGATACAGGTTTGATGAATGAAACACCAAAAAAACATAATTACAGTATTTTTGTAAAATTCCCAAACATTGAAATCTAGTTTTGACCAAGTGAACATCGTGATCAGTATGCAGCAAAAAAAAGTTGAATTTTGGAAACATGAAAATTTAGTTGGTTGAATATAAAAAGTGTGTAAAATGTGAACCTGATGAAAATTCATCAATTCCTTATGTAATATTACAATTTTTGACACAAAATCTGTCACCATTTTCTGATGAATATTACCATCGTTTTTTTTTCTGTGTTCGGTATTTATATTTTTATCAGACCCCCGGATTCAACCTAGGATCAGTACCTAAGCGGACCTTATAAATAAAGTAATAATCGAAGTTGACTTTACAGCTGCCGGCCACTATTGCTACACTCAAAAAAATGAGTTCGCGTAAACGTGAACAGCGTTCATGCCAACGGGAACCAGGAAGAAAACTGTTCACTTTCATGGTGCAATGCACTATAAAAGTTGAACAGATTTCTTCCTGGTTCCCGTTGGCATGAACGCTGTTCACGTTTACGCGAACTCATTTTTTTTAGTGTAGTATCAATCACCTGTCTTTTATTTACAAAGACTTCGACGCCCAAGCCCTAGGTCCTAGGCACCCATATTAAAACGTAGAATTTACGACCTTTGGATTATGAGTGGTCAGATTAATTTACACGGATGGGACAAAAAAATAAAAGACTAAAAACTACACCCAAAGGAAAAATATATCTCAAAATCTGCAACAGTGGATTTGCTGCAGAAAATGTCACATTTTATAACATTTTTTGCAGCAAGCCCGTAGATCATTTTTGCCCGCGTGTAAACATTTCAGCGATCTGCAGTTCTCACCAACACATATAATACGGGGATGACGTCGCTATGTTTAGACCACGGAATACCCGAAAAAAATCTAGAGAAATTGGATATTTTTGGAACTCTTTATTCCCGGGAAATTTGGTCGAAACTCCCGGGAATTATGATACTTATAAATTTTGAAGCAAAATAATATAAAGCCAATCAGAAACACTAGATGACTTATATTGTATACAGATTATTCTTGTTGTTAATTCATTTATTTCTGACTGATTCAACCTTCTTGGCCTTTCGCTGCCCTATTCTATAAAGAGGAAAATATTTAGCCGTATTGATGTTCGAAAAAAAGTTCGAGAAAAAATTAAATGAAACTTGTTGAAAATGCCTATTACTCTTAATGACGACATGACTACTATATTGGGGGGTTTTAAAAATCTGAAGTAGATAACGTATGTAAGTAAGGCCATAAATCATTTTATGCTTTCAATTGGCACCCAAATTAATTACGATCAAAAAATATATATGCATTCTGCGTTAAGATTATTGATGTATATTTAATTTTCCGTAAGTACTGTAAATATTTAATCACTGAAAATTTAAAGTAGTCCTAGCAAAGAAAAAAAATAGTTAAAATGTTGCTTTAGGTCATTATTTATCATCTTAGAAAAACATATTGTATTTTTTTATACATTCGGATTAAAATCTTATAACAATTTTTTTGATTACTACGAGTAAGCAGGACATAAACAGATTTTTAAACATAGGAAAAATCATTCACCATGAAGAATACTTAAAAAAATACAGTACAGTTTTGAGTCACAAAAAGCTCTAGAAATGATCTTGTTATTGCAGATTTGGGATTTCGGGGCCACCGGGGTAGTCCTTATTGTGGTCAGATCACCTATGGCACTATAAATGTCCATATAGAGGACTGCCTTTGAAAATTGGGAATTTTGACACTCATCATGCCTTGTGGACCGGATGTCCGGAAATGTTCCCTCTTCGGAACATCTTCGGGGCCACCGGGTTAGTCCGTATTGTGGCCAGATCACCTATACCACTAAAAATGTTCATATTGAGGGTTGCCGTTGAATATTGTGAAGTTTGACACCCATCATGGCTTGTGGACCGAATTTCGGAAATGTCCCCTCTTCGGAACATCCCCAAGGCCACCGGGTTAATCCGGATGGTGGCCAGATCATCTTTGATACTTAAAATGCCCATATAGAGGTTTGCCTTTGAAAATTATGAAGTTTGACACCAATCATGCCTAGCGGACCAGAATTTCGGAAATGTCCCCTTTTCGGAACATCCCCGGGCCCCCCGGGTTATTCTGGATGGTGGTTAGATATCTGATGGCATTCTAATTGGTGGAATTAACAACTTTGTAGAACATTGTTTCTTCCTATTTGGAATTATGTTCGGTTTATTTGAAAATTTCTGACAGGTGCACAAAGTACACCACGCGACTGCTCTTGTAGTTTTTTTTTTGCGCGACTTCCCGAAGGTTAAATTAAGAACAAGTTTTCCGAAGACACCAAATTTTTAGGATTTTTTCCCGCGAAGTTATTAGCGCCCAAAACTGACCATTTTTGCGCGGCCAGCTGTAAGGGGCTACCTAACAACGATGTTTATTTCCAATTCGTACACGCACGTGCTCTCTCTCAGGTTCAAACTCTCTCACGAGCTTGCTCGCCTGCCTGCCTGCCTGCCTGTTTACCAACAAGCGCGCGCTGTTTCTCTGCTTGGACTTTTGTCGTCGTCGTGCTTTCCGCCGCGCTGCGTTCTTCACATGTTTATTATAATTTTCAACTAAAATAGCAGGATTCTTTTGAGATATAAAATTTAATGTAATATGTGATCAACAAAAGATATCATATTATAAGAGCGTGAGAGAGAGTACAAATTTGATGAATTAGTTCATCCATGAATCGTCATCTGTTCTGATCCAAACCTAATTGCAAACGTTTTGGATTTTAATTTATCTGCTTTTGTTACAAGAAATACCATGCAGTTTTTTTTAGATAAAAAAGGAAGGAATTTTCTTTAGATTTTTTTTAAACTGAATCCAAATGAGTATCTTAAAGGAAGGCCGCAACTGCAAGATCTGAAGGTAGTTAACGATTGTGCAAAAGAGATGTTTCCTGAATCGAAAAATTTACAGGTAAACTGACAAAAAATGATAAACAGTTGCAATATTTGTTGCAGGTGGTCTAGGAACACAGAAAGAAATTTCCAGAGAGAATAAAAAAATAGTTTTAGAGAGTATGAATGAAAATTTGTAGCAATAATTGTAAAATTGCCTTGATTTGTACTAAGTATATTTTTGATACGACACGAATGCCATAGCAATGGTAAAGTGTCTTTAATAAAACTAATAATAATAATATTTTTGATAAAGCAAACTACCTAAAGGAACAACATTTATATTACCTGAAGAGTTTTTTTTTTTAAATAATTGAATCATTATCATGTTTCTTTAGCATATACGAAAAACTGCGTGTAATGCTTGGAAAAACAAACAAACCCTGTTCTCATGACATTTGCTGTAATTTTTTAATCGAGCCTAAGCCACGGGGTTAGTCACTCTTTTGATCCGTAGCGAATACAGAGCGAATCACGTTTATATGGTAAATACACGGTAAATATATGTAAATATGGATGTACAGGATGCGCTGAAGTCACTGTATGATTTAAATCAGTGTTCTGGCGAGACGTCACTTTTATAAAAGTGACGTTTTGCCACTAAAAAAATCGAGTGCCTTTTTGACAGCTGCTTTCACGTGGCTTAAGCAAGAAGCACTTTCCTTGGACTTTTTCACCGCAAGTTTTCCCGCAAGAACCCGTGACTATCCAACTGCCAAGGAACCAACGGAACAGCTAGACGACCAAATTTAACAAGGACCGTCCTTTCGGACAGCTTTCGGACCATCCAACGGCCGGTGCGGTAGGAAACATCCGGATCGCCGAAGCGGTGGCCATACCGGATCGCCGAAGCGGCGGCCAAAGCTGCCGGACGACCAAACTCAAACAGAACCAGGACAACAGGACAGATTCCGGACCATCTAACGGCCAGGGCGGTGGTAAACTTCCGGATCGCCGAAGCGGTTGCCATACCGGATCGCCGAAGCGGTGGCCATACCGGATCGCCGAAGCGGCGGCCAAAGCTGCCGGACGACCAAACTCAAACAGAACCAGGACAACCAGACAGATTCCGGACCATCTAACGGCCAGGGCGGTGGTAAACTTCCGGATCGCCGAAGCGGTTGCCATACCGGATCTCCGAAGCGGTGGCCATACCGGATCGCCGACTTCCGGATCACCCAAGCGCTGGCCATACCGGATCGCCGAAGCGGCGGCCAAAGCTGCCTGACGACCGGCGACAGATTCCGGACCATCTAACGGCCAGGGCGGTGGTAAACTTCCGGATCGCCTAAGCGGTGGCCATACCGGATCGCCGAAGCGGTGCCATATCGGATCGTCGGAACGGATGGATGGATGGATGGATGCTCTCACGCGGTCGTTCGCAACCCAACTCGGCTAGACTAACCAGATATCGTAAACAAAAACCTTAAAATCAACCGATTAACTTTATACATGGAATCAATATGATCACGCAGAAAAATAAGGCATATTTGAATCAACAAAACGTTTTGTTGATTTGAAAATCATGATTTTTATTGAATCAACGCTAAACGTCAAAGCAGTTTTTTCAAAACAACAAAAGACTTTTGTGGAATTGAGAAAATCTAGGTTTGTTTCAACGCAAAATCGGCGTTGATTATATTCAACAAAAAATTTGTTGATTCTAACCTCGTACAGGCTGATTCTACAAAACATTTTTCTGCGTGATTGAATAAACGCAAAAAAAAACAAACATTTCATAAATTGTTCTTTATTTTCCATTTAATAAGTAAATCTGGGGCAAATCGGGACACATAGGGTGAATTGGGACTGCTATTTTAGTCATTTTGATAATATGTTTTAAAATGATTGATTGGTATTCGTTAGAACAGACACATAATCACTTGCAAAGTGGGGGTTGTAATATAGAAGGCTTTAAATAACAACGTCGTTTATGGACACTCCTAAATCTAAAACAAATCAAATATGGTGGGACAGCTTGCATATCTTCCCTCAGATGGTGCGTGCTAGTTCACATAAAATCAAAACAACTTACTACCTAGTTCGATATTTAAATTTGAAACTCTTATATGATCTAAAAAGTGTTGTCCCTGTTGAGAATGAAGTCTCAATATTCCCCAGACGACGGTTTCTATTCAGTCATGAGCGTAGACTTGGACCCGCCTAGTGAGTAACACTGGGTACACCAACTTGCCATCGGGCATCGCTATCACAAAGGTTTAGGTACAAGTAATGGCGTTCTGCTTCTCATTGGTTTTCTATTCGGTCGTAACACGGTTGTCCGCTCCGGATGTGAGTAATTCTGATGAAGCCATACCCGATTGTGTTGCCGATGAAGAACATGCGTCATCGGCCGGTAACTGCAACGAGCGCAAGGAGAAAAAGTTCAAACATTCGCGCGAGGACCATCGCCGGCACTCAGAAACATCCAGCGGTCTTCGGGACCATCACAACTCGTTGAGTTCGTCCTCGCAGTGGTCATCGGGAGTAGTGGTTGGAGAAGCAGCAGGTCCGGAAAGGGTGGACGGCAAAGGACTGGAATCTTTCGGGATCGGCTGGAAGACACCACTCGCGGGAGGCTGTATTTTATTATTATTCTGCGGCGTCGAATCCTAAAACACAACGTGCAATTAGCGCTTAATTTCGAACCATGATCTTGCTTGAATATGCCCAAGAGCACCGATGCCACCGGATGCTTGAATTTGTCCATTTTGGCTTGACTCACTTCTTGTTTAGTTTGCTGCTGCTTCGATATTGCTGCATTCTTGTCCAATCGATCTCGCCTAACTGCCCCTGTTCTAGCACCGGTCGCCACCTTAAACCTCCCGGAACTTATCATTGAACTCGTTAAGCAAGCCGCCAAATGTGATGCGCCTTCCAGCAGATGCAAGTTGATACCGCTATAGTCTTCTCGGGACACAGCTTTGCGCAGATTTCCTGAGCCAGGCTGGCCATAACTTTGAATTTGTTTTCCAATCCGAGTTCGCCTCAGCCTGCTGCAGCTTGGATATTTTTTCTTTCGTGCTCTTTGTTGTCGGTCAATTTGTTTGTAAACAAGGGCAGTCTGCTATGACAACTGAGAAAAACACTGAAACAAAAATCATGTAGGAATCGTACATGCGCGTAAATATGGATGCACATACGGATGAACGTATGCTATAAATGAAATATATTTCAAGTGACCACCTCGTGGCCTAAGCTGTCTTTTCTTTAAACTATTTTTTTCAGCGCAGTTTTTTTATTTTTGTCATAATTTAAGAATTTATATGCTAAATATATCTCAAAAGAATCCTGCTATTTTAGTTGAAAATTATAATAAACATGTCAAGAACGCAGCACAGCGGAAAGCAAACGAAAACGACGACGACGACAAAAGTCCAAGCAGAGAAACAGCGCGCGCTTGTTGGTAAACAGGCAGGCAGGCAGGCAGGCGAGCAAGCTCGTGAGAGAGTTTGAACCTGAGAGAGAGCACGTGCGTGTACGAATTGGAAATAAACATCGTTGTTAGGTAGCCCCTTACAGCTGGCCGCGCAAAAATGGTCAGTTTTGGGCGCTAATAACTTCGCGGGAAAAAATCCTAAAAATATGGTGTCTTCGGAAAACTTGTTCTAAATTTAATGCAGGTTCTACATTTGAGAAATGGTAAGAATCGGATAGTTATGGCGCTTTCCACAGGTAAAAAAGTAAAACAGTTGTTTTTCCCCATACATTTTGACGATTTTTCCCATACAAACTTTAAGCGATTGGAGGGAGGGGTTCCCGTGGTCAGAATGAGCTCAAATTTGGAATTTAGCCTAGTGATGGGTCAATCTTTGATTTCACGGGGTAGCCCCAAAAAAGTCCGGATTTGGACCACCCTAATAGGTAGCCATTTTGGATCCGGCGTGCGCCGAAAAGTCTTCTCCTACATAGAACTCCAGATTGATTTTCGGTTTCCTGTGAAAAAGAGAAGAAAAAACACAAAGTATCAATTCTTTAATGACAATTTGATAATATTGCACAGGGATGGGGGGGGGGGAGGGTTGAGGGGTATGGCGATTGTCCACGGTCCCTACAAAAAAGTTTTTTTTTGTATGAGCATGTTAGTTAGCGAATTCTCAATATTTGATATATTGTAATGAAGATGTTAAATAATTGAAAAACTACAAAACTGATGTGCTTCTGATGTGCGTAAAACTGTAGAATTTCCCTTAGAGGACGAAAATAAGGACACTGGAGAAGAGAAAGAGAAAAGGAGGAGGAGGTGGAGGAAAAGTTAAATATATTTATCTAATTGACCCCGCCTGTTGAGAAAGGAACTTTCGTTGCGGAACAATGACGCCCCACGGCCGTCCTTGACAACCGAATAGGGATTTCAAACGGGTTGTTCACGATCAGCTCCAAGCCAAGAGATTGTTATCGTCACCGGCAGTCTGACCCGATAATCCATGGGGTCCAGCCGGATGAATATTCACCCAAAAACCCTGCAACATCCGGGTTCAGAACATCGGATCTGAAAAAGAAACTTCTTTAAAAAATGAAACGGCATTTTATATACAAAGACAAAATTCCGTGGTATCCGGTTGATTTGTTTACATTCCTCTTGCGCCTCACGTAAGATTATTAAAGAACCAGGCTCATTTCAAAACAAACCAACCGACTAGAAATCCACTCAATTTTGTCCTTTCACGGAGTCTGATTGATCAGAAAACAACTTACCCGCTCGAAGGATTACGCGGACAGTGGGGAAACGATCCCAGAATCGGCTGCCACCTTCGTGGCAATCCTCCTTCTCCGGCGGCTTCGATCCAGCCGGACGGAAATCTGGTGAATTTGTTCGGTCATGATCCGCGACAACAAACAAAGCTAGCCAAAGATTATTGCAAGGGTGGGAGACATTACTTTAAATTTGTATTGACATTTTAATAGCATAGCATAGCATAGCATAGCATAGCATAGCATAACGGGTCTGCACCACGCTGTAGGGGGTGCCACAATGGTCAATTCAATATTCTTAGACAATTTGATTGCTGCCCGGTACAACCAAAAATATCTAAGAACGTAAATTTCCTCACTGTGCTCCAAGGCTACGCCCATACAGTCCCGTGGGGATTTGGGAGAGGATGTTTTTGTTGTTCACTAGTGGCAAAAGTGCAGGGAACCCATGCGACTTTTAAAAGTGATGATCCGCAACAACAAACAAAGCTAGCCAAAGATTATTGCAAGGGTGGGAGACATTACTTTAAATTTGTAGTGACATTTTAATTCACAAAAAAACACAAACACACACATTTAGAGGCCAGGTAAGGTGACCATCCTCTTATCTGCTGCAGGGATCAGCTGCAGTCTCCCAAAACACCATCGTTTTTCGCCTCCTCCTGCGTAGCGATCAATTTCGCAGCGGACATAAACACTACAATGGAACTGGACTCAGTACCTTTTTTCCACGTCAACTATGCCGAAACACAAACGCGACGGACCACTCGACAACACGAAACAATAACAACAGCAACTGGGACGCTTGCTTTGATCGTTTCGTTTGACGTTTGCAGTGTCTCTTGATTGTGGGGGCGTCCACAAACAACGTTTGCGTAGAATAATAATTCTAGCTAAACATTGTAATAGGGCTTAAGCCGAAGTGTAAACAAAGAGTCTATCCTGCTCGTTCCTAATGTAAACATCAACTGATGTGAGCAGGATAGACTCTTTGTTTACACTTCGGCTTCGGTATTCTACATTGTTTTGCTTGAATTGATAGTAATGATTTGAGTAAAACTTGTAAACAAATTAGGTGCCATCCGTATCTGCTCGCTGTTCTGTGCCATGAAGAGTGCGATTCCGGTTCAACCCGGAACGGCCAATTTCAAGGGGGAGATGTTGTGACTGGCAACATTGCAGCCACCTGTAGTGATGGAGCGTGGCATGTAGAAATGTGAGCACCCCTAGCATAATATCTTGTAGCGAACAATCGTATTGGTGTGCTGGCATGTGCGAGAACTTGTATGGTAGTGTGAGTGACAGAAAGAAAAATAAATCAGTCTTCTGCATTGCTTTGGCCATAAAACACGCGTTTTGAATTGGCATCCGAAATCCGCGAGACAACGACCGAAATATGTCCGTCTGGTCACGACACCACCCAGACTGCTTTACCTCCGGCTCGGCCCTGACAGCTGATTCTACGTTTTAGTCTCGTCAAATAAAGATTTTTTTTTACTGTATTGTTTAATTAAACTCCGCGTTTCACTACCCCATCGGGTCGACTATCCCCGATGGCCGGTCCCTCGCACTAGAACGTAAAAGTTTTGTAATTGCAGAGATATTTTCTAGCTAACAAGGGCTAATCGAATATTTTGGCTCGATACGAAAATGCTAAAACACTATGCATACGCCGTCGTAACCAAAATCGTCTCGGCGGAAACTCCAGAATAACAAGCCGCACCTGTCAATTGTGTCCCACCTTCAGGCAACCGGCGCTCAGTGTTCGTAGGCCGAACGTGCTCACCATCCGGCCAAGATCAAAACAAGACTTCTGTGACTTTGACATTCGTAATAACCATAACGGAACGCTGTCCAACTACAGTCATCGTCGTCACTTACCTCACTCTTAATCCCCGTCTTGATCACTGCGCCACCCCCTCAATAATCTGCCTCTCCCCAGCGGCGATCGTCGATGCCGTCCGCTGCCGCACCTCGTTCATTTTCCACTAAAATCTCAGCACCCGAGAACAGTTTCAAATCTGTTCGTCGATTTCGCTGATCTGCCGTTCCGCCGTCTTCCGGGGGTGCTGCAGCAGCGTCCTCCACCGTTACCGGTTAATCCTCTGGCCATAGTTCCTGCCCCGCTTTGCTGGCCGTTGTTTCTGCTCCGCTTTGCAACCGGATGTTGACTACGTCGTTTTGTTTACACCGGCGTCGAAAAAATCAACCGGAAGAGAACCGCCGTCATCTTTGGCGGCCGGCTGCGCACTCGACTTTCAAAATTCCTTTGATTTTTTGCCCACTTTTGGGGCGTTTCGCGGGCAGAGCGAGGAAGTCGGAGGTGGATACGATTTTGCTAATCGACTGAGACTTGCTCTTTGAATTTTTCGGACCTTCCGGAACGGACCACCAAGCGGCAAAGGCGGATGGCGCTCGATTTCGTGAGCGATGCCTTCGCTCACGGCTGGACCAAGCGAGGGATAGGACACTGCTCCCTCTCGGGTTGCAGGTGCCATTCACAAACAACGAAATTGTGGAAAATATCGAGCTATTACACTAAACCCCCGGTTGTTTGACATCTTTATCTTTTAGTTAGACCATGAATACATGCAAATAGTTATCTTCAGCCAATCTTCAGCAAAACAATGTAAATAGGTTGATGTGGATGTGAGTTTGTAAACAAAGATTTTTTCCTGTTAAATCCTAATGTAAACATATCCTGATGTAAGCAGGATACACTATTTGTTTACAAACTCAAATTGGAAAACTCAGGGGGTAGGAGGTAGGGGTAGGCAGTGTTGGAATTCGAGCGAGAAGAAGGATAGCATTTCTCGCTCGCGAGAGAGAGAAATTTTTCTCGCGAGAGCGCGATAATACCAACACTGGGGGTAGGATTTCAAGTGTGCAAATGTTTAGTGTGCAGATATTATTTGCAAGGGTGAAGATTTTGTTGCAAAGTTTGCAATATTTTTATTAGAATCTCTTATTTGCCGCGACCAGCTATGTATAGCGACAAATTTCCTGTTGAAACTTAAGAGACAGTATTTGTAGATTTTGCTCGGTTTGTTCTAGAGGTCGTATCGAGGTGCTCCGATTTTGAATGAAACTTTCAGCGTTTGTTTGTCTATACATGAGATGAACTCATGCCAAATATGAGCCCTCTACGACAAAGGGAAGTGGGGAAACCGGGCATGGAAGTTTGAGGTCAAAAAATCATGAAAAATCTTAAAATTGCTCGCATTTCCTTAAAATTTCATCAATGGATTACCCGACGGGCAAAAAAATCTCATAGATGGCGCTGTTCGTTTGGTGGTAAAAAATTCAAATTTGTTCTGGGAAATTCAGTTTTTTGCAAATAACTCAGCAAATACACATCGCAGCCGGATAAAATTTGACCTGCTGGTCTTAAAAAAAATAAGCTTTCACCAGGTCAAATTTTATGACTCTACTTTGCATAACTTGGAAAATATTGAATTTAAACTGATTCCCCCCATACATTTTTTGAATCGCTTACTACCAGCGTGACAGCTGCCGCCATCATCGTTTTTCTCTTTCTCGCCTCGCTTTTGACAGCGAGAACAGTCAAAACAAGATGTCAAACCGGTAAAACCATATTTTGTTTTGTTTGTTGCCGTCCGCGATAAAACCTCCGTCGGAACGGAAACCGCAATCTATCCGTCGCCGTGGCCCGTGCAACCACCGGGGTTGCACTTCCTAACCTGCCGCTGCTGCTACCAGGAACCGGCCATGGCCCATCAAACTGGCGTTGAGCTGGAGCGCGAGTACGTGTGGAACGACCTGCACCGGAGCTGCGTGGACGCGCTGCACGCGTCGATCGTGTACCTCAAGTACGCCGCATACTTTGCCCAGGAGAATATCAACCTGCCCGGCTTCGAGAAGTTCTTCTTCCACGCCGCCGGCGAAGAGCGCGAGCACGGCATCAAGCTGATCGAGTACGCCCTGATGCGCAGAAAGGAACTGGTCAACAAGAACACCTTCCAGCTGGACAAGGTCCCGGCCGCCACCACCGGATTGTCTGCTCTGGAGGATGCCCTGAAGAAGGAGCAGGAAGTCACGCTCAGCATTCGTAACCTGATCAAGACCTGCGAGGGAGACAAGAACGACTACCACCTGGTCGACTACCTGACCGGAGAGTACCTGGACGAGCAGCACAAGGGACAGCGCGAACTGGCCGAAAAGATCGCCACCCTGCGAAAGATGACCGGCATCGATGACGCCCCGAAGGAGGGCAGGAAGCTGGCCGAGTTCCTGTTCGACAAGGACCACATGTAAAGTCAAAACTCTCAATAGGCGCGCCGGAGTGGCACAGATTGGATTCGTATGTTTGTGCTAAATCGAGGGAGATTAACGTGATATAAAGCACCACCCCGCCTTGTCAACAATGTTTTAGGGTGCCAAGCCGGGGCCGACTTACGTCCCGTAGTCCCGGAAGGACCGGAACCGATTCCCGAGTCACCCCTTAAGTTCGTTCGGATGCGCTTCAGGATCGGGAACTACCAGGTGGTGGAAATCAAATCATAGATGAACGTGCCACACTGTCCTCTGCGTTGCTGCGGCATACCAAACAAAGATCATGAACCGGCTTAGCCAAGGGCCACATACCGCAGAGGAATAATTCAACGGTAAACTTGCTTGATTAACCAAGCTCCCGGTAAAGTAACGGTAACCAGCACATGGGAGCCCCAAAGCCCTAAATAATGCTATTTTTGATCCGGCATACAGATTCGTGCTAGCAGCTGACGGTTTGTAGTGCATGGCGGACCCACCGGAAGTGCCGTAAGCTGTGCTGAAGAAGTTGCTCAACGGGTTCATCCACGTTGAGCAGATGAAGACGAAAAAGTCATGCGGAAGTGTCGTGTTCAACCTGATTTCCTGCATGCAAAACTCGTAAGCTCCCCTATCAAACTTAACAGTTAAAACGCGTTGAAAATGTTTGTAGATTATATTGAATGTGTTCTTTTGAGCTTAATGTTAGTATTTCTTCGAACAGGAACCAACTGGCCGGTCGACACGCCTGACTTTTCCGCCATGACGATCAAAGGGTTCCTCTGTGATCGCGCTTCCGGCATATAAACAGTCGAGCGGGAAGAACTTTTGTCTGGCATTCCTGTCGAACAGCGACGCCTTCGGCAACAGGCGATTCCCACAGCAGTAAAACCAGCGTCACTACGGATAGTGACCTGAGGCGTACGACAACCGTGGCTTCCACACGTCGGAGTCTTACGATCCGAATCAACAAAGTCACGTCACGGTTTGGCGATGAGTCCAGCACGGCGTTCAAGCGTCTGGTCGACATGTTGGCCCAAAACCTGCTGGCCCAGCAGCAGTACCTGAGCAGCAGAGCGAGATCTTACGCCGCATGCTCATGAAAACGCAGTGGCCTACACAAACCTACAGCAACAGCAGCCGGCAAGTGAACAGCCGTGCAATCCGATGCAGCAAGACCTGCAGTTCCACACCCAGAGCATTATTTAGAACGACCAGCTATACGATACTATACGAGCAGGCCGTCGAACCGACGGCTGCGTACCTGACCGTTCAGCTGTTTGTCTACCCCAACAGTCCGTCCAGCGCAGTCTGTCGGTGCTGAGCCAAACGGCTGCCGGAGCGAACCATCGGCTGCCAACTCAATGTTCCCCGGCGGACAAACCGAAGCCGATCTGTCCAACTCGCTGCATCATATGCTACATCTCTCGCAACTCCAGGGGCCGGGACTGGCCGAGTTGACTTGGGCAAAGGGTTCCGTCGCCTGGAAGCTCAACTGACCAGCGTTGATTTATTAAAGTGCTCCGCATTTGTTCCTTTTTTACTTCTTTTCCGAGAGAGAAATTACTTCTCGCACCCTTTTTGTTCCGGCGCCCGAGAGGCCGATCAGTAGGAAAGGCTTCATCGATAAAGTACGTTACGCTAAAATCAGCCAAAATTTATCCCCCCCCCCCCCTTCCTATACTTGCAATGTCACACTTACTCAGACTAAATGGAAAAATACAAAATAAAAAAAAAATCAAAAATACAAATTTACATAAAAAAACGTAACTACACGAATAAAAAATATAAAAATACAGAGATTACAAATTAAACTGCAAAAAGAATAAAAATACTAGACACTCGGGTAAATACTAAAAAACAGAATCACAAAAATACAAAAAAGCACAACTACACAAACACAAAAAATATAAAAATGCAAAAAAAAAACGATTAAAAATAACAAAATTTAAAATACAAAATACAAAAAAAAACTACAAATATAAGAAAGTACATGATTAAACAAATACTAAATACAAAATAACAAAATATAAATATACGAAAGTACAAAAATAATAATATACAAAGATTTTTGAACAAAAAAGTATAAAAATACATAGATAAAAGAAATTAAACAGAAAAACAAAAAAAAACTGGGGTAAAAAAAGGAACACAAAAATACTAAATAAAATACAGCTTTCTACACATACACAAACAATATTAAAATAGATAAAAAACAACGATAAAAAATACAACAATCAAAAATAGACTCAGGGTTGTTACAAACGGCGCGGATCGCACGGATTTGGCGCGGATCAAGAATAATGAGAATTAGTTTGTATCCATTGAGTGAAATTCCAATTTCTTATTAATAGATTTTTTTCTGAACATGTTTGTTTGTATTTTCTTAATAAGAACCGTCGAAAAATTAAGATGAAGATTATATAGAGATTATTTTTTAAATGTATGAGAATTTCTTAAATAAAATTATTGCTACACTTAACTCATTTCTTAATATATCTGGCTCTGGATATGTATTTTTTTTTAGTTTTGAGTAATGTTTTTTTTAACCTTATTAATTTTTAATTTTATAGTGGATATATTCAATTTGTCTTTGCATTTTTGATGGGATTTACCCGTAGAAATATTTTTTTCTAAATTTAAACATTCTTGGCGAAAAATAAAAAGATCAGAACATTCAAAAATTAATGCTCCATCATTCAAAATTCAAATTTAAAAAATTCGAAACTTTTTTTATATTTTAATAGTTTAAAAAAAAATAAAATTCAGATTAAAAAAATTTCGAATTTCTAAAATCCTAATTTAAAAATTCCGAAACTCCAAAAACCTAAAAAATCTAAAATTCAAAATTTAAAGAAAAAAGCAAATTTGAAAAAAAAAATCAAAATTAAAAAAATCAAAATTTGAAAACTAAAAAATATTAAATTTAAAACTATTTTGCAAAAAAAAAACGGAAATCTCAAAAATCTCAAATAAAATTTAAATTCTTGAGTTGTTCCAAAATTCTCAAATTCATAAATTCATCAATTTTTAAATTCTTTTTTTTTTTAATTCTTAAATTATAAATTCTTAAATTTTAAGAGCAAAATATTTCAAATATTGGAAATGCAATTTGTTTCGGAATGAAATTTAAGTGAGGAATTTGGAATACAATGTGTATTAAAATTCGAAGATTTAGAATTTTTAGAATTTCGAAATCTAAAATTTAATCATATTGAAATTTAAGATTTTAGTTTTTTTGAGCTTATATTTTTGAAGTTAAATTTCATTTATTAGATTTTTAAAATTTGTTTATATTGGTTTATAACTTTCTATTTTGTTTATATTGGTCAAAATTATTGTTAAGTCCCTTTGATTTGCAAAAAGATTTTTTTTGTGACACTTTTTTTGACGTCTCTTGAGGAATTTTATAAAAAGATTTTTCGCTTTCATTCCTTCAAACATAAAATAAGTTTCATTTTTTATCAAATACTTTTGCTATTTGTCAATTTTGCTATTTTATTGATTTACTATAGTGCTATTTGGCTATTTTGCTGGTTTATTAATTTGGACCATCCATAAACCACGTGGACACTTTTTGGGAATCTGTTCCCCCCCCCCCCCCGTGAACAATTGTCCATACAAAAAAAAACTTTTTTATCTGGATTGTGGACAATCGCCATACCCACCCCCTCCCCTCCCCTCCCCTAAAGTGTCCACGTGGTTTAAAAATGGTCCATTTAGCTATTTTGATATTTTACCATTTTGTTGTTTTACTTTTAGTCTTTTTTGCTATCCTGTCATTTCAAGCAAAACAATGTAAATGGGCGAAGTGTAAACAAAGAGACTGTCCTGCTCGTCCCTAATGTAAACATCCACTGACGTAAGCTGGACTGACTGTTTGTTTACACTTCGGCTTTGACCCATTTACATTGTATTGTTTGATTTTTTTCTATTTTGCCATTTAACTTTTGTGCTAACCTGCTATTTATTTGTTTTCTATTCTTCTAGTTTGCTTTTTCCATTTTGGTATTTTGTCATTTTGATGGTTTGCTATTTTGCTATTTGTTTAATTTAGCTGCTTTGCTTTATGCTGTTTTGGCATTTTTTTTGTTGTTTTGCTTTTTGGCTCTTTTGCTATCCTGTTATTTTTTAAATGTTCTATATTGCCATTTATCCTTTTTGATATTTTGCTAATGTTTGATTTGCTAGTTTGCCTTTTGCTTGTTTATTTTAAATTCAGCTATTTTGCTTTTTTTTAAATTTCTGCCCCTTTTCCTATCTTGCCATCTTGCTATTTTAATTATTTGCTATTATGCTTTCTTTTATTTTTCTATTTTGCTTTTTAACTAGTTTGCTATGGGTTTGCTAGGTTGTGTTTAGCTGGTTTTCTTTTTATCCCATTTTGATATTTTGCCATTTTTTTTAATGGTTTGCTATTTTGCTATTCTGCTTTTTTCCATTTTACTGGTTAGCTTTTTTGCTCTTTGGCTATTCTGCTGTTTTATAAGCTATGTATTTTGCTATTTTTTTCAGTTTGGTGTTTTGCTATTTTCCTAGATTTTTTTTTGCTTTTTTCTTTTTAGCCTTTTTCAATTTTGCTATTTTACTGCTTTGCTATTTTGCTTTTTATAAATTTTTCTATTTTGATATATTACTGATTTGCTAGTTTGCTTTTCAGCAGGTTTGCTTTTTCCATTTTGCTATTTTATTGGTTTGCTATAGTGCTATTTAGCTGTTTTGCTATTTTACCATAACCTGCTTTTTATTTGTTTTCTATTTTACTGGTTTGTTTTTACCATTTTGGTATTTCGCCGTTTTGATGGTTTGTTATAGCTATTGTGCTATTTTTTAATTTAAATTGCTATTTTGATTTTGCCGTTTTCCTATTTTACTTACTTGCTTTTTTATTTTTATATTTTGCTTTTCTGGTTTGCTAGTTCACATTAGTCTGGTCCGAGTATTCTTGAACACCGTCAACCGGAACGCTGGAATGCCATGCGCGTCCTTGATGATCTTCGAGTGCCGGTTTTATAGTTGAGGGCCAATCGCTTGAAGCATTCCCGTCACTTCGGCGTCAACCTCGTCCTCGGACTCTTTCTTCCGGTCGGCCTCACCCAACTCCGACTCCCCGCCCCGGTGATGACCGCCTTCCTGCGCCCCAGGGGCTGGTACAGCTCCTGGTATTTGCACTCCAACGCGTAAACCTCCTCGAAGAATTTGGCCTCTAACTTGAGGTACTTCTTCTGCAGTTGCTTGAACGCATTCACCCGGTGCTGGACATTCTCCGGCAGGGCCTTAATCACATCCTTCATCATTATCCAGCGCATCGCATTCTATCCCGAAAGATGTTCTTCAGCAGATCCTCGACTTTGTTTTTCTTCTCTACAAATATATTGATCTCCTTTTCGTTCTCCTTGCAAATTTCCACAATCTGGTAGAAGTTGCGGTCCTGCACTAGCGAGCCACCTTCGGCCACGTCGCCGTCCACATCAGCACCTGCCAATCCAGCCAGATCGATTATTTTTGTTCGAACCTGAGGCTCGAAGCCCATTCCCGGCACTCTTCCGACTTGGTAGCTCGACGTGGGTTAGCAGGAGTTGCTGGAGTTTGTGCAACTCGGCGAGGGCTATAATAGGTGCACGCCTGCGTCGAGGTCACTCGGACGGCACCACTGTCTGTGTCTCCGGTGCTCAGCACCGTCCATGAAGGTCAAAACGAAGAACGCGTCGAACTGCAATGAAAGGATTTTGTGAGGCTCGTTAAGTTGACTAGGCACGAGGACTAGGCGAGTGTCGTTAGTCCGGAAGGTGGGATGCCAGTGCGTGAGAAACTTACCGTCCGCGCGTTTCTCGACGGCCCAGACGGAGTTCTGATTATCCGGTAGCTTCAAGACGGCCATTCCGAAAACGTCTACTCTGTAACAACAGACTCAAATCGAGTACCGTGTTATCGGGACCCATGCTTGATACATCTGGGGAGAGTCCTCCTTGGCGATGCGAGATCGGCAGCTCTGGATCGAAGCGTAGGACTTAATTTCATCGACCTTGATCAGGTTCTTAACCGGTCACCCTCTTCCAGTGGCATGGATTTACCATGCATTTTACCGTGGCCGGTGGAACCGTGTCAACGAGTTTAATTTAGTCACGACGTCGTCGTCCGTCTCCAGCCAACGGCCAACGGATGATCGCCCGGGCGTGGCCCCAGTCACGTTTGAAGTCGAGGTTGCCCAGCTCCAGTCAGATCAGCTGACCGAGGAAGATCTTCGCCACCGTTCTTGTGATCTTGCGGGATACGAAGTTTTCCCCGCGCCTAGACGATTCGTGGTTAAACGGAGTTTTTTTTCGTTCTGCGGCGTCTCGAGGACCTTCCCGTGCAGTTCCAACGAACTAGTCTGGTAAAACTTGACCGACTTCTCCAACCCGCACGTCCGGATGACATCCAGCAGCCGGAGCGTCCCCACGGCGTCCACTTCGGCCGTGTATCCGCTCAGGTCGAACGAAACCTTGACGTGACTTTGCGCGGCCAGGTTGTAGATCTCCGTCGGGCGGACGGCCGAAATGATCTTCACTAGGCAGCTGCTGTCGGTCATGTCGTCGTAGTGTAGAATCATCCGGCCCTGCTTGTCCTGGATGGATTCTGATCGCTGCGGCCACTGGAAACATCAAACGCCTGAAGATTCGGCAATCTTACCGCGAAAAGGAACGAATAAAATCGAGAAAAAACAATAACAACAGCAACAGTAAACATAAACAAATCCTACCGTACAGTACCACCATACGGTATCAAAATAAAAATGTATTTTTTCTGATTTTGGGCAAATATCACAATAATACGACAAGAAAAAAATAGTGCACTGCAGAAAGTATAGTTCTGCTAACTTTTACATAGTTTAGTTAGAAAACTGCGAGAAAAACATAGTTTTTTATTAAAATTATTTAAAACCAATATTACTACTCCGTACGGTAACTGTTTACTTCACAGTGGTGCTATCTATTGGTAAAAAAATAGTTCATCAAATGTACCAGAAGAGGGATATAGAGTACAACAAAAGCGAACCTGGCGGCAATTTGAAGAAACACCCCCGTCGGGTGTTCCATTCCAACGCTCTTAGTTGCATTCGAAAGGTCTTTTGAAGCCCTTCAAAATGCGCTATATACATCCAGGCTTGATTTGACATTTTCTCATAGCTTTTGCAAATTAATTTTAAAAATTGATTTTTCTAAAACCCCAATAACTTTTTGCAGCAGCCTCTAACATCCTTACTCCCATAGGTCAATAGTTAGGGAATTTCATGGACTATAAGCCTACGGTATTAACTTTTTGGCCAATCGCAGTTTTTCTCATAGTTTTACAATTTTTCTAGAACAAGCATTTTACAATGTTAGTTTTTGCCCTGTAGGTCGGCACTTTTTGTGTTCAATTTTTACATATTCGGAATCCTCGGGAAATTTCACGGAAGTTTAAAGGATTGGAGTTGTAAATTTGATTTAAAAAATAATTAAATAAAACATTTTTGAAAAAAGAAATAGATCTCGTTTACCCTGGGATCAATATGTCAAATGCTGTATCAAGTAGGCGAATACCTGTTTTACCCATAATCCGAAAATTTGGTAAAAATTATTTTAATTTGTTTTTAATTGTATTTTTTTCGACCTGTCCCGGGCGGAAAGTGAGATGGTGGCCATAACTTCGAACTATTTTGGCTTGTTTATTCGCATCTTGCTGTAAACTCCTCGAGTTATGACGACTTATGAAACCGACTGCGTATCATGGAAAGTATATTCCATGATCATACTGCATTATCTACAGTTGATATTGAGCTGTTAGTGGTAGTTTTTTTGGACTTGGCAAAAATTTCGAAAATTTTATTTTTTCCAAAATTTTACCCGAACATCATGAAATGATTATTTTGACTTTATTTCAAATTTATGCTGGACTTAGAAAAATTAGCAGTCACTGACATAATTTTCAATTTCCGACACTTAGAATAATTTTCATGAGCTGATATTTTAAAGTTTGATTTTATTTATGCTGGACTTTGAAATTTTTGCGTATATTTTTTAATTCTTTACTTTTTACAGAAAAAGCATTTTTTTGGGACTTAGAAAATTTTCGGGAGTTTGAAAACATGATGAATTATTTTGATGTTTATTTTTGCTTTGAACCAAAATTTCGGAAAAAACGACGAAATTACAGGAAATTTTTGTCCGATTTTTACAAAAACATCAGTTTGTTCCTAAGATAATGTCCCTAACAAAACGTCTTCATTGAAATTTTGAAATTCGAAAGTTGGTTTTTAATAATTATTGATATACCCCCTACAAAAATCGTTCCGGCACTTAGAAAATTTACGGGATCCGTATCACGACAAGATTTTTGGTAGAATTTATTCGATTTTTTGGACTTAACAAAATTTTGGCTTTCGGCCAGTAAAATATTTTCAACACTTAACAAATTTTCGAGAACAGGAAACTGAAAAAAAAATTTAGGACTTAGAAAATTTTTGGGAGTTTGGAAACATGACAAATTATTTTGATGTTTATTTTTGCTTTGAACCAAAATTTCGGAAAAATCGTCGAAATTACAGGAAATTTTTGTCCGATTTTTACAAAAAACATCAGTTTGTTCCTAAAATAATGTCCCTAACAAAACGTCTTCATTGAAATTTTGAAATTCGAAAGTTGGTTTTTAATAATTATTGATATACCCCCTACAAAAATCGTTCCGGCACTTAGAAAATTTAAGGGATCCATATCACGACAAGATTTTTGGTTGAATTTATTTGATTTTTTGGACTTATCAAAATAATGGCTTTCGGCCAGTAAAATATTTTCAACACTTAGAAATTTTTCGAGATGGGGAAACAGAAAAAAAAAATTGGGACTTAGAAAATTTTTGGGAATTTGGAAACATGATAAAATATTTTGATGTTTATTTTTGCTTTGAATCAAAATTTCGGAAAATTCGTTGAAGTAACAGGAAATTTTCGTCCTATTTTTTCAAAAAACATCAGTTTGTTCCTAAAATAATGTCCCTAACAAAACGTCTTCATTGAAATTTTGAAATTCGAAAGTCGGTTTTTAATAATTATTGATATACCCCCTACAAAAATCGTTCCGGCACTTAGAAAATTTACGGGATCCGTATCACGACAAGATTTTTGGTAGAATTTATTTGATTTTCAGGACTTTGCGAAATTTTTGCTCTCAGCCAGTTGAATATTTTTCAGCATTTTGAAAAATTATTTTGATAAGAAACATTACCAGGCTTTTTGAAATTTTACTGTGGATTTTTGGACTTATGCAATTTTAGGAATATTTTCATAGACTTTTATTTTTAATTTAAAAAAAATGGAATATAGAGACTTTGGATTTTTCGTGATTTGGAAAATTATTGTGACATTTTGGCAATTCAACGCTTTCTCCACAATTTTTTAATGAGTTTTTAAAGTAAAATAATTTTTCAACTTTGAAAAATCTTGTTTTGATGTAACCCGAGCAGACGGAAATAACTCCGGAATAACATTTTTTGATATTGGAAAATACCAGGCCAATAACATTTTATGTTATTTATAACAAGATTTGTTATTCGCCGTTATGATTTTTTTGTTATTGAAACCCGGCCCGGGCAGAAAGTTGCATCTTGGAAAAATCTACCCATGTTCGTAAAAACACGAACAAGTCAAGTTCACCCCAGGGTATGGTTAAAAGATAACCGAACATGGCCACGAACATAAATTGTTCGAGGCGTATCTGCGAAAAATCTTGTTGACCCGGGCAGAAAGTCGCATCATGGGACGAACAGAAAAATAACTTGAGTTGTTTTTGTGAACATGACATGATTTTTGTTTGTTCCAAAAACTAAAAAATTGGCCCCAGAAATTCATGATACTTTTTATGTTTCTAGACAGTGTATCACCAAATGTTTTATTTTCATTTCTATTTGATATTTTTGGACTTAGCAGAATTTCGAAAATGTATTTATTTGGGACTTTGAAAAAATTTCGACCCGTCTGTCATGAGATGATATTTTGATGTTTGATCAAGTTTTCGCTGGACTTAGAAAAATTTCGAAAGCCAAATTATTTTGGGACTTAGAAAAAAATCGACCTCTCCATCATGAGATGATATTTTCTAGTTTTATCTTGTTTTCGCTGGACTTAGCAAAATTTCGAATGTCCAATTATTTTGGGACTTAGAAAAATAATCGACCTGTCAATCATGAGATGAAACAATTATTTTCCATCATGTTTTCGTTGGACTTAGCAAAATTTTCACTCCTCCGCAAAATACCTTTTTTGTTAATGGAAATTTTTAGTGAGTTTTTTTTAACTTTAATTTACTTTAAATACACTAGTTAAACTAATCACATTAAAAAGTATTTTAACGCACATAAAATTACATCGCAAAGCGCAAAAATGAGCCCACGCGCTCGCTCTCTCTCTTCTCTCTTCTTTCGTTCACTGCTCGCACGCAACGCGCGAGACATGTCGTGACAGGAATCGGCAATCGGCAGACAGACAGCTTTTGCGTTCGTGGCGGGCTGGTTTGTTTACGTTTTCGCGCAGTAGTTTTCCGCGGATAAATTGTAATCCGCGAATCGCCGCGGGTTGTGAGTACGTTCTATGGCCGAGGGAGTGTGTGTTCGATCGGTCCGTGGCCTTCGGGAGCCGCGATATATTGTGGTTAAGTGATTGCTTCTATTTTGGTGGCTGGGGCGAAGAAAAGTTCCGCTCAGTGTTGGCGGATGCAAGGAATGTTCAGGCCAAGCAGCTGCCCCCAGAAGAGGAATCCTCTTACCCTTAATGTCACTTGGCCTCCTTCCTCCTTCTCCTCCTGCAGGTGCTGTCTTGACACGGATCAACGCCGGAACGATTTCGGTGGATTTAACAGGACACGGGAGTTCTAGGTGAAGGAAAACACCGCTGGTTAAGTTTGTTTTGGTTTTGGTGTCGCGTGATTGGAATCCTGATTTGTGGGGGAACATTGTTTTCGCGATTGTGTGCGTGTGTGTTTGTTTACGTTTGTCGTATTCATGGTGAACGGGTGATTACAACTGGATGAAATTTTCTTGGTGTTTCCGGAGGGGGTGAGCGAGAGAAAAACTGACAAATCCGCGTTGGTGCTGGTTGCGGCAAGCGTTTGTTTATGTGACTGTGCTTTGGGGTTTATTTACGTTTTTAATTGATTATTGTGAGTGTGTGGCAGGGTCAGGGACGTGACATGTGACATTGCTTCTATCCTTTAGGGGTGTCCGTGACAGAAGGAAGAACCTTTCTCTGGTTATTTCAGAGGAGGTAATCTATTGAGCGACTCGCGAGCAGTTTCCCGGTGAAGGTGGAGAGTTGAGTCCATTTGAATCGATGGTACATGCTGGTTCTATATACTTAGCAGGAAGAAGTATTTCAACGATTTTTTGACTCAGATAAGTATTATTTGTTTTCCTGTTCCTTTTTTTATATAATATCATGTTGAATTATTTGATAAAGAATAACCCTGGAAATTCTGTTTGAGAATTGATACTTTGTGTTTTGTTTTCTTCAACAGGACCACAACCTGGGCATGTTTTCGGACATTCAGCATCTGGCGTTTTGTTTAATTAGGCAAATTAGCTGCGATGCAACCGTGCATTGGTTGAATGGATTTGAAGAGGATTAACCAGGTATGTACGAAAAATATTATTTTAAAGTGAACCTATCACTGTTCGAACTTCATTTTGTTACTTTTGCGCATATATATATATATTTTTTCAAACCAAATCAATGTAGTCATAAATTTTATATTAATTGAATTGAAACACCAAGATATATTGATCACAAATGGCTTCGAAAATCTTTTTCTAGAATATTTTGTGCGAATTATTGTTTTAATATTTTTTTGAAGACGTTCTCGTAAAGAGTTTTTTTTAATTTCACGTTGTTGCAGTATTTTATTGGTATAGTAGTTGTCCTAAACTGAGATAAGGAGTACCTTTAGAAACTGTTTTATTCAAAGAAAGATTTTGGTTTTGTGCGAATAATTCAACTGAAGAAAGAACTTCACCTTTCTTCAATATTTGATTTGCTTTTATTATTTCAGTGTTTTAAAGAATTTGGGCATGAATCGTTTTTATGTTTATAAATTGATTTTTTTAGAAGTAGATTATGTTAAAGTCAATGTAATTTTTTCCAACAAAAAGTTGTTAATATTACATTGAAAAACTAATGATCTATGGAACTTGCAATATCAAATAAAGTGAAATTTTATTTAAATATTTAATGAATTTCTTTAAATATTTTTTACATTTAAAAATATTGTTGACTTTCAGTTCACAGAAAAAAAAATATGGTAATATTCATCAGGAAATGGTGACAGATTTTGTGACAAAATAAATGATTAATTTTACCCCAGAAAATGATGAATTTTAATCAGTTTTTGATGAATATTCATCAGGTTCACATTTAAAAAAAAAATATGAAGTATTAGTAAAAAAAGGTAATATTCAACCTACCAAATTTTCAACATTCCAAAATTCAACTTTTTTTCTGTGTACAGTCATCCCACATATTCGGAACACCCACAAATTCGGAACACTTTGGTGGTAATTTGTCAATAGGATGCCAAATGCAACTTTTCTGTCGACCCTGCTATTTTTAGGACCTTTATTTGTACATTATCTTGCTATTCCACTAGTAAAAGTAGTACTTTTCAACAAAAACTGCATTTCAAGATTATTTTATCCAGAGCAGCAAATACTGCCTCCAAATTGCCTGTTCCATGATTGTGGGATGTTATTGTGCCTCCCACAATTGTGGAACACCTGAATTTAACTGATATTTTCACAAAAAAGCTATCAGACCATTCATAAAACATTACTAAGCATGTGTTTTATTGGTTTCAGATTGTGAAGTTAGTATTTTGTAAAAAATATGTACTCCTGGAGAGAAAAAAAAGTTTGTTTACATCGTAAGAAAAAAGTGTTCCGAATTTGTGGATTTCAAGGGTCAATGTTTTTCTTTAAAAACTTGATATAAAACGTAAAAATGTACAGCCGGTCTATACATCAATCGAAAGATCTCAAGAAAAGCTTTCACATGAAGGTAAAAGCAAATCATTATGTTCAATTAACGATTTTCTATGATTTGTTGAACATTGGCCGATCTGTAAACCGTTCCGAATATGTGGGATGACTGTACATCATTTTAATAACAGATTGATTGAAAGTTATTAACAAAACCTTTAAAAAAAAGATAAGACTGGTATCCTTTAAAATATACACATTGTATCTGAGTTTTGTGGCATGCATATAAAATAAATATTAATGGCAAAAACTTAATACATTAATCGATTTAATCTAAAAATCAATTTTGATAATTAATTCAATTTATACGCAATGTTTTTCACAGTACGCTTTCACTGTGCGCGCACGCTCTCTCTCTTTTCGCTCTTATTGCTTACGCTCGCACACACGGCGAAATGTCAAAACAGGAATCAAAACAAACCGGTGCTGTGCTTTTTCGTTTCGTAAATCGGGAAAAAGTGCATTTTTGGTGCATTATGTGTCGATAGTCGTATGTATTTGTGTTTGTTTATGTGTAGTGAGTGAGGGGAAAGTGGAGGTTGTCGTTTTACCGCGAAAAAAAAAACGATTTGTAGCGAGAATCTTGTGTGTTTTTGCGTCACCATTTTGGTGCATTAGAAGAAGGAAAACTAAGTAGATTCACCACCGCCAGAGTTGGCCACCGATGGAAACTGAGGCTTCAATTCGGTGCGGAGTGAACCTGGCAGGCTGTGCTAATTTTGTTTATGTGTTTTATGTCGGTAATTGCGTGTGTTTTAGTTTGTTTATGTGGGGGATGTGGTTTGCAAAAGAATTTGGAGGAGGTTTTTTCGCGATCGACTTTTGCACCTGTCACAGAAGAAGTCAGAAGAAGAATCCTCGTTGCCGGTATGGTCACCATCATTCAGCTCTACGGAAGCTCTACAATCTCCAGATTCTTCCTATGGCAGACGGTGCTAGTTTTGCCTGTTGACAGATGCATCTCGCGGAAGAGGAGCTTTGCAGTCGCAAGGTATTATTTATTTATCACAGCCCCCAAAGTTTTTGTTCTGCTGCAGCTTGTCCCCTCCGTCAAAAGCCCGGTTCAAATATATTTTTTTTTCAGCCTCTGAAGGAGGAGGAGGCGAAATGGAGCAATCTAATAAGCAGCTGCGTTTTGTAACTGTCTCCAACGGGGCGGGTCCTACCTATTTAGCAGCACCATCTTCCATCGGAAGATTTTGGGGCCTCCATCGTTCCGGTAGCCATCATTTGCATTGGACAAATCCGGTCATTTCGACAACGGAATTCTCGTTTTTATTCAGATAAGTATTGTTTGCTCACATTTTGTAGTAGTTACATTTAATAATTATTGTAAAGGCGGAGTATCTTTACAAAAATGATTTGGATTTTCATTTGGGAATTGATACTTTGTGTTCTCTTCTCTTTCACAGGACAGCAATTTCTGGACAACCATCATCACATCATTGTATTCATCTTAGGAAATTGATTGGATGGATTTAGAGATCATTTACAAGGTATGTTAAAAAATATTGTTATGTGAACATATCACTTTTTATCAATTGGATATTCAAAACATGTCAATTCCCGTTTGGTGTTTTTTTTAAGATAATGGTTCTTAATTGAACACATTCATGGTGTTAATTTTTGAGATATTACCCTTAAAACTACTTTTGAGAAAAACTTCTTGCAAATTGTAATTCTCGCTTACTTTTAAAAAGGTCCTATGTAAATAAGAAACCCATGGTGCATTGGTGGTTTTGAAAAAGTAATCTAGAATTATTTATTGGCAAAAATAAAAAGGAATCTAAAAATATGCAAATTAGCATTTCAAATAGACGATTACACCAGCTGTATGATTAACGCTTTTTTCGTTCGTATTCATTCATACAAAATCATCTTCAATCAAAAAAAATCAAACCATCCACATTAACGACCCCCCGGTCTTTTGTGGTCCTTATTGCAAGTTTCTGCTCGAACCTAGGAGTCCGAAGGCTTGAATGGGGAGAGCACCCAAATCTCTTTCCACTCCAAGGAACCTTCCACCCCAGTGTTTGAACTGACGACCTTTGGATTGCGAGTCCAACCGCCGCCAGCGATTCCACCGGAGTAGGCTTGGTTTGGTGTGTTGTTTGTACTTATGGCATGGAGACGACTCCTACACCTGGAATGACTTAACGGCCTAACAACAAAGGCCGGGACCGACATTTTACATCCTCATCCGATGGACGGTTGGAGCAGATGGGAATCGAACCCAGAATCTTCAATCAAAGTCATCTGGTTTATGGTACTCATGCTTATTAATGTTAACCCCAAATCAAACAAAACAATCAATTTTATTTAAATAAGTTAGACTCTATTACACTATTACTCTATTACAGAAAATTAAAAAAAAATACCAATTTATCACTTGTTTTCATAGTTCTTCTTGTTTTCAGATGACAGTTTTTGACATTAAAAAAACTTCTTCTGACTATTTTTTTGTAAACAGTGCATTGGGCTTACAACCTTACCAAAAATCGTGATTTTCTGAGTTCAATATCCCACTTTTCATACGATTTTTTGAGTTCAGGTACTACAACCATAAAAATGGTTAATCGTATGAAAAGTGGGATATTGAACTCAGAAAATCATGTTTTTTGGTAAGGGTGTACTCAGTTCAAATAGCGCGATGCACTTTTACTTAAAAAATAAGCCCTTCTTAGTTTTCTGTTGAAAAATACCATCTGAAAATAAAAATGTATCATGGGAAGTTGCGAAATATGGATTTGTAAGATTTCTTCACAAATCACAACTTTTCATGATACATTAATGTTTCTGGATGATATTTTTACGAACAGTTTTTTTCAGGCAAAAACCTGAACCTGTCATGATTTTTTTATGTTTCTGGATGATATTTTTTCGCACCAATTTTTTCAGGAAAAAGCAGAATTGGCCATGATTATTTCATGTTCCTGGATGATATTTTTCGGTACCATGACATGATATTTTTAAGTTCAAAATGTCAACTTGGATTGATATTTTTTTGATGTTTCGTAGAGTAACTCATGTTACATTTTATGTTTCTACATCTCTTAAGTCAAGCGTTCTGGAAACATGTCATCTTCATGTTTTTGGCAACATGACAAGTTTACCGTAAGATGTAATTTTCTGATCGGGGGGCAGAAAGTTGCATCTTGGAAAAATCTACCCATGTTCGTAAAAACACGAACAAGTCAAGTTCACCCCAGGGTATGGTTAAGAGATAACCGAACATGGCCACGAACATAAATTGTTCGAGGCGTATCTGCGAAAAATCTTGTTGAGTTTATTTGACCAACAATGCCACATCAAGTTGAGTTTATAGTAGCAAACAACTGAAATCTTCCAAAATCATATCAAGTTCATAAAGTAGATTTTGATCCCAAAATAATTTTATTGGTTTTTAATGCACCCCGCCACAATTCAGAACCCCCCCTTCTTCCTCTTCACAAATATGAGTAATATTGCAGGAATATACGCACTTACATCAAAACAAGATTTTTCAAAGTTGAAAAATTATTTTACTTTAAAAACTCATTAAAAAATTGTGGAGAAAGCGTTGAATCGCCAAAATGTCACAATAATTTTCCAAATCACGAAAAATCCAAAGTCTCTATATTCCATTTTTTTTAAATTAAAAATAAAAGTTTATGAAAATATTCCTAAAATTGCATAAGTCCAAAAATCCACAGTAAAATTTCAAAAAGCCTGGTAATGTTTCTTATCAAAATAATTTTTCAAAATGTTGAAAAATATTCAACTGGCTGAGAGCAAAAATTTCGCAAAGTCCTGAAAATCTAATAAATTCTACCAAAAATCTTGTCGTGATCCGGATCCCGTAAATTTTCTAAGTGCCGGAACGATTTTTGTAGGGGGTATATCAATAATTATTAAAAACCGACTTTCGAATTTCAAAATTTCAATAAAGACGTTTTGTTAGGGATATTATTTTAGGAACAAACTGATGTTTTTTCAAAAATCGGACGAAAATTTCCTGTAATTTCGACGAATTTTCCGAAATTTTGGTTCAAAGCAAAAATAAACATCAACAAATTGTATCATGTTTCCAAATTCCCAAAAATTTTCTAAGTCCCAATTTTTTGTCAGTTTCCTGTTCTCGAAAAATTTTTACTGGTCGAAAGCCAAAATTTTGCTAAGTCCAAAAAATCAAATAAATTCTACCAAAAATCTTGTCGTGATACGGATCCCGTAAATTTTCTAAGTGCCGGAACGATTTTTCTAGGGGGTATATCAATAATTATTAAAAACCGACTTTCGAATTTCAAAATTTCAATGAAGACGTTTTGTTAGGGACATTATTTTAGGAACAAACTGATGTTTTTGTAAAAATCGGACAAAAATTTCCTGTAATTTCGTCGATTTTTCCGAAATTTTGGTTCAAAGCAAAAATAAACATCAAAATAATTTATCATGTTTCCAAACTCTCAAAAATTTTCTATGTCCCAAAAAAATGCTTTTTCTGTATAAGTAAAGAATTGAAAAATATACGCAAAAATGTCAAAGTCCAGCATAAATAAAATCAAACTTTAAAATATCAGCTCATGAACATTATTCTAAGTGTCGGAAATTGAAAATTATGTCAGTGACTGCTAATTTTTCTAAGTCCAGCATAAATTTGAAATAAAGTCAAAATAATCATTTCATGATGTTCGGGTAAAATTTTGGAAAAATAAAATTTTCGAAATTTTTGCTAAGTCCAAAAAAACTACCACTAACACCTCAATATCAACTGTAGATAATGCAGTATGATCATGGAATATACTTTCCATGATACGCAGTCGGTTTCAAAAGTCGTCATAACTCGAGGAGTTTACAGCAAGATGCGAATAAACAAGCCAAGATAGTTCGAAGTTATATCCACCAACTCACTTTCCGCCCGGGTTCCCGGGCAGAAAGTCGCATCATGGGACGAACAAAAAAATAACTTGAGTTGTTTTTGATATCATGGCATGTTTGATATTTGTTCCAAAAACTCTTAAAATGCGCGCCGAAATCTATGTTCCTTTCTATGTTTGTAGACCTTTTATCATCAGTTGATAAATTTTCATTTTCTCATGATATTACCGGACTTAGAAAAAAATCGAAAGCCGAATTATTTTGGGACTTAGAAAAAAAAATTGACCTCTTTATCATGAGATGATGTTATTTTGTTTTATCATGTTTTTGCTGGACTTAGCAGAATTTCGAAAGCCAAATTATTTTGGGACTTAGAAAAAATTTCGACCTCTTTATCATGAGATGATATTTTCTAGTTTTATCTTGTTTTTGTTGGACTTAGCAAAATTTTCACTCCTCGACAAAATTTCACTTTTCCTACACTTAGAATATTTTTGAAAACCCGGGACTTAGCTAAAATGGCAGTTTTGTTAATGGACATTTTTTTTTACTTTTTTCCACTTTAATTTACTTTAAATACACTAGTTAAACTAATCACATTAAAAAGTATTTTACCGCATATAAAATTTCATCGCAAAGCGCAAAAATGAGCCCACGCGCTCGCTCACTCTCTCTTTTCTCTCTTCTTTCGTTCCCTGCTCGCACGCAACGCGCGAGACATGTCGTGACAGGAATCGGCAATCGGCAGACAGACAGCTTTTGCGTTCGTGGCGGGCTGGTTTGTTTACGTTTTCGCGCAGTAGTTTTCCACGGATAAATTGTAGTCCGCGAATCGCCGCGGGTTGTGAGTACGTTCTGTGGCCGAGGGAGTGTGTGTTCGTCCGTTCCGTGGCGTTCGGGAGCCGTGATATGTTGTGTTTAAGTGATTGTTTGTGTTTTGGTGGCTGGGGGCGAAGAAAAAGTTTCGCTCCGTGTTGACGGGTGCAAGGAAAGTTTCGGCCAAGCCGCTGCACCAGAAAAGTAATTCTCTTGCCCAAGATGCTGCTGTGGATTAACGAGGAAAGGATTTTGGCGGATTCGCCAGGACAAGGGACAAGGGTTTGTTTACGTTTTTGGTGCAGTAGTTTTCCACTGATTAACAACAGCCCGCGAATCGCCGCGGGTTGTAAGTGCGTATTTTGGTCGTGGGAATGTGCGTTCGTTGGTGTCGTTTTATGTGAGAGTTGCGAAATGTTGTTATTTATGTGAAAGTTGATGTTTTTGTGGCTCGTTGGAGAAGAAAAAGTTACGTTAGCGGGTTTATGACAAAGCCGCAGTTCGCAGAATCGAAATCCTCCTGCCTGCATGTCGCTGGTCATCATTCCTCCTCCTCCTCCAGCAGGTGCTATCAAGACGCGGATCAACGTCGGAATGATTTTGGCGAATTTGACAGTTCTCGGTGGAGGAAAACAGCAGTTTCGATTTGTTTTGGTTTTTTGTCGTCGTGTCATCAGAATCGCGATTTGTGGAGGAAACGTATTTGGTCCGTGTGTTTTCGCGAGTGTGCGTGTGATTGTTTACGTTTCTGAACCTTCCTCTTGTGATTCCGGAGGAGATGATTAAATTGTGTGGCTCGCAAGCAGTTTCACGGAGGAAGATGAGTCCACCTGAAGTGGCTACAGATGTTGGTTCTTCTAGTCAAGCCGACAAATATTTTTCGACGATTTTTAAAACTCAGATAAGTATTGCTTGTTTTCTTTTTCTTTGTTTACTATTGAATTTTTAATTATTCCATAAATTTTGTTTGAGAATTGATGCTTTGTGTTTTATTTTCTCTTACAGATCTACTAACGGGCATTTTCTGGACATTCGGCTTCTAGAATTTTGTTTACTTTGACCAATCAGCTGCAAAAATGAATTGTGCTGCAATCATATGCTCTCTGGATGGATTGGATGAGGATTAACAAGGTATGTACGAGAATTATTATTTCAAAGTGAACCTATCACTTCAGTTTAGAAATTCTTTCAAACATTTCAATGTTTGATTAGCAAAGTTCAGTTTTTCATTCTGTTATTTATGCTGATTTTGAATACACATTATTGACTTTTGACAGATTGATATAAAATTCTGAAAATAAATTATTTATTGATAAGGATTGCATATATTTTTTTGATTCTTTCCTTTAAAGACCATATTTTTGTTTATTTTTTTGTTTGGGAATTTTATAAATTTAAATGTTTGTATAAGACCGAGCCACGTTGCCCAGTTGTAACGCTTCCGCCTTGACAATATTTACAAATTTCTACACTTTCAAATAGGTTTGCTAGAATTTCAGGAAAATTTTCAGCGGCTAATACAAATAAATTAGTGCATTATTGATTTGTTTAGTTCAATTGTACAGATTTTCGAAGCTTTTTCTTTGACTTGGCTTTACAAAAAGTTTGATTTGTTTTAATATTGTTAGTAGTATGCAATTTTGGATGTAATTTTTTGCTGCCCCCTGATTTTTCGGGAAGACTTCGAAGGGAGAAGTGGCAAAAACTTTAAATAAAATTTGTACCAGCCTTACTTATTCACACTAAACTTTGAATTAATTCGAATTATACGGCAAATGATACAGTCATCCCACATATTCAGAACACCCACAAATTCGGAACACTTTTGTGATAATTTGTCAAAAGCATGCCAAATGCATCTTTTCTGTGTACCCTACTATTTTTAGGATCTTTATTTGGACATTCGTTTGCTATTTCATTAATATAAGTAGAACTTTTAAACAAAAAACTGCATTTCGAGACCATTTTATTCAGAGCAGCAAAACGCTGCTTCCAAATTGCCTGTTCCATAATTGTGGGATGTTATTGTGCCTCCCACAATTGTGGAACACCTGAATTTAACTGATATTTTCACAAAAAAGTTAGCAGACCATTCATAAAACATTACTAAGCATGAGTTTTATTGGTTTCAGAATGTGAAGTCACTTTTTTAAATATGTACCCCAGGAGCGATAAAAAAGATTGTTTACATCGTAAGAAAAAAGTGTTCCGAATTTGTGGATTTCAAGGGTCAAAGTTTTTCTTCAAAAACTTGATATAAAATGTTAAAATTTGCAGTTGTTCAATACAGCATTCGAAAGATCGCAAAAACAGCTTTCAAATGAAGGTAAAAGCGAATCATTATGTTCAATTATCGATTTTCTATGATTTTTTGAACATTGGCCGATCTGTAAACTGTTCCGAATATGAGGGATGACTGTATACAAATATTTAAAACAAATTGGATTGTCATTATGTTTAGTCTTCCAGCAGTTTGTTTGCTAGAGTTTTTAATTTTAGGCTTATTCAATAAAAATAAATATTACTAGAAAATCACATTATATCATTAAATTAATTTGTTTTATTGAAATACAATTGAAAAACAGTCTATATGAAACTTATATTTTCTTACTGTGTATTACGCTTTCTAAAGCAACCAAATTATTACAGAAAAAAAAATATCTGGAAACATCACAACTTGTTATGAAACTTTTATGTTTTTGTATGATATTTTTCGCCCCATATTTTTCCAGGAAAAAATGAACTGGTCGGGATAATTTTATGTTTATGGATGATATTTTTCCGCACCATAGCATGATAATTTGAAGTTTCCAACACGAACTTAAGTTGATAATTTTTTGATATGCGTAGAGTAAATTATGTTCGCGTTTATGTTTGATTAACTCTTAACTGGAAGTTAACAGGTACTTGACATGTTTGTGTTTTTGCGAACATGACAAGTTTTCAGGAAGATGTAACTTTCTGCCCGGGTTAAGAGTTTTTGGAACAAATATCAAACATGCCATGATATCAAAAACAACTCAAGTTAATTTTTTGTTCGTCCCATGATGCGACTTTCTGCCCGGGTACCCGGGCGGAAAGTGAGTTGGTGGCGATAACTTCGAACTATCTTGGCTTGTTTATTCGCATCTTGCTGTAAACTCCTCGAGTTATGACGACTTATGAAACCGACTGCGTATCATGGAAAGTATATTCCATGATCATACTGCATTATCTACAGTTGATATTGAGCTCTTAGTGGTAGTTTTTTTGGACTTAGCAAAAATTTCGAAAATTTTATTTTTTCCAAAATTTTACCCGAACATCATGAAATGATTATTTTGACTTTATTTCAAATTTATGCTGGACTTAGAAAAATTAGCAGTCACTGACAGAATTTTTCAATTTCCGACAGTTAGAATAATTTTCATGAGCTGATATTTTAAAATTTGATTTTATTTATGCTGGACTTTGAAATTTTTGCGGATATTTTTTAATTCTTTACTTTTTACAGAAAAAGCATTTTTTTGGGACTTAGAAAATTTTCGGGAGTTTGGAAACATGATAAATTATTTTGATGTTTATTTTTGCTTTGAACCAAAATTTCGGAAAAATCGACGATATTACAGAAAATTTTTGTCCGATTTTTACAAAAACATCAGTTTGTTCCTAAAATAATGTCCCTAACAAAACGTCTTCATTGAAATTTTGAAATTCGAAAGTTGGTTTTAATAATTATTGATATACCCCTACAAAAATCGTTCCGGCACTTAGAAAATTTACGGGATCCGTATCACGACAAGATTGTTGGTAGAATTTATTAGATTTTCAGGACTTTGCGAATTTTTGCTCTAAGCCAGTTGAATATTTTTCAACATTTTGAAAAATTATTTTGATAAGAAACATTACCAGGCTTTTTGAAATTTTTTGTGGATTTTGGACTTATGCAATTTTAGGAATATTTTCATAAACTTTTATTTTTAATTAAAAAAATAGAAATAGAGACTTTGGATTTTTCGTGATTTGGAAAATTATTGTGACATTTTGGCAATTCAACGCTTTCTCCACAATTTTTTAATGAGTTTTTAAAGTAAAATAATTTTTCAACTTTGAAAAATCTTGTTTTGATGTAAGTGCGTATATTCACCAACTGCAATATTACTCATATTTGTGAAGAGGAAGAAGGGTGGGGAGGTGGGTCTGAATTGTGGCGGGGTGCATTAAAAACCAATAAAATTATTTTTGGGATCAAAATCTACTTTATGAACTTGATATGATTTTTGGAAGATTTCAGTTGTTTGCTACTATAAACTCAACTTGATGTGGCATTGTTGGTCAAATAAACTCAACAAGATTTTTCGCAGATACGCCTCGAAGAATTTATGTTCGTGGCCATGTTCGGTTATCTCTTAACCATACCCTGGGGTGAACTTGACTTGTTCGTGTTTTTACGAACATGGGTAGATTTTTCCAAGATGCAACTTTCTGCCCGGGTATGTTATTGCAATAACAGAGCAATAACAATTTAAGTTATTTTTCGAACAAATCTTTGTTATGGAAATTTGTTATTTTAACAACTAATCCGATCATCCCAATAACGGATTTTGATCTTCTCACAATATCAAAAACTGACCTTCCCAAGTTATTTCCGTCTGCTCGGGTCGGTTTGATCTAGCTGCCATCCAACGCTCGGTTGTCTTGAGTTGATGAGGGAGAGGGGGGATGTTCAACCCGTGGATTTTGAGCTGATGCTCGGCGAATTGCCCTCCTTGCTGGCCACATCTGGGACGGCCTGATCTCACTAGTCGTGGTTGAGTGGGGTGTTAACTGGCTGCTATCTGGCGCAAGCTTCTCATTTGCCGTGAGTTGAGGGGACCAGACCGTAGATTGTCAGTCCTTGATGGCCACATCCGAGAAAGGCTTGATGTGGCTGCCACCCGGTGGAAGCTTTTCACTTCCCGTGACTTAGTAAAATTCCTCCGAGCCAAGATCGCAATTTGGCCGGATGAATGCCAGTTTACACCGTCCCCGACGAAGAGGACAGGAAGCACCGACAGACGACAAGAGGACGAGCCTTCAACTCGAGGCAAGTGAAAAACTTCCGCCGCTTGCGCCAGATAGCACCGAGCCGAGCAGCAGCTCTAAATCCACGGCTTGAACATCCTCCCTCTCCCTCATCAACTCACGACAACCGAAAAGCTTGCGTCGCAGCCAGATCAGGCTGACCCGGATGTGGCCAGCAAGGAGAACGATCCATTTAGAAGCAGCTCAAGATCTACGGACTGGCCCTCTCAAAATATGAAAAGGGAAAAATTTGCGCCGGATAGCGAGGAGTCGAAAATTTGTAAAGCGAGGAGTCTGAAATTTCTAAAATAATATCGAACAATGTGAAGTTGTTCATTTAACGATGCATCGCTGCGACATTAATGGGAAGATTACTAGAAATTTATTAGTTCTAACTTTTTTTTCCAAAATTGTTACTGTTTACTTTGCTTAATAAACAGAACATAACACCACTACTACATTTATACTCGATTGACGTGATGACTAATACATATATATTTCAATGATCATAATCGTAACCAATACATTTACACCACACTAACACAAACGCCTCACGATGATGAGGCGTTTCACCTTAATCGTGAACAGAATGAACATAACAAACTGTCAACTGAAAAATCGCTAAAAATAATTACGATAACCTAAAAAACTATCCAGGTTTTTAAGCAAAGATGGCGTTGGAATGGTGAACGTCCAAAATGTCAAAATCGCGCAGTAGCACCAACATTAGAAAAAAAATTGGCTGTCATGCCATGGCACCCTTTTTTCGTGATGTTGGTACCACTGCGTGATTTTGACATTTCGGGCGTTCACCTTTCGAACGCCATTTTTGCTTAAAAACCTGGATACTGGTTTTGTCTGTACAAAAGATTTTTTTAAATTTAATTATAGGAGTGGTTATATTTGGATCGGATCAAGAAGTTGCTGAAGTTATGAGGGCAGTAAGGCGACAAAATGTTACTGGATTTTTTTCGTGGATCGGATCTGATGGATGGAGTGCTCGTAATTTAGTGTCTGATGGAAACGAAGCAGAAGTCGAAGGAACACTTTCAGTACAACCACAAGCAAACTCAGTTATTGGATTCGAGGAATATTTTCTTAATTTGACTGTAGATAACAACAAAAGAAATCCTTGGTTTGTAGGTGAGTTACAATACTATTGAACACAATTTTCTGTGCGTAACGCACAGTGTAAAAACAAAAGAGAGATCTCTTCTAGAAAAAAAACTCTTATTTTTGTTGTTTGTTTTTTGTTAAGGATTTGCAGCGATTCCTAGAAGCACGATTTGAAGAAAAAGTTGTCTCATCGGGCTCAAATTTGGTGGCAGTCTCGTTTTCGTTATTTTCTCTACTCTGCGCGCAATGCGTCGAAAACCCCAGTTTTTATGTTCCGTAATCAGGGGTGACATTGGGTCTGGGGGGTGAGATTGGGTCATAAAAAAATGCTGAAATTTTTATGACCCAATCTTACCCCAGACCCAATGTCACCACAGATGACGGTTCAGAAAATTATAACTCCGAATCGTGTTAATAGATATTCGCAATTTTTGGATATGTTATGTAAAATATTTAAGGAATAAAGGACAAATGTTTTCAGATATGAGCCCTTTGGTCCCGAGTCATATAAATCAGTAAATTTTTATAAGACCTTTTCAAATATTCAGCTAGTTTTTTCGGACCTTAACATATGGGTCATTCCACCTGAAGTGTACAAGAAAAAATGCAAATTTGAAAATTACCATCTCCGATTCTGCTCAAATTTGGCAGAGCTGTTGAGACTATCAAAACATGCAAAAATCCCGAATTTCATCCAAATCGGACCACCCCCTCCATTTTTGTACCCTCCCAAAAAATCGACTTTTTGGCGATTTTTGAGCAAAACCCCTATCTTCAAACGACGATAACTCAGGAACCGCAAATCTTAGAGGGTCGGTCTTAGACTCAATTTTGAAGGAAATCGGACGTAGAATCCATTTCCGTGATCAAAATTTAGATTAAAATACTTTTTCTACCTGTATTGCGCAATTGAAAACTTTAAATGGTCGTATCTCAAAACATCCCTATTTATTTTTTAAATTTGACCTCACCATCGTATTCCCCGGCCAATTTTACATAAGAATCACTTATCGACAGAAAGGAATATGTTTCGTTCCAGAGATATCGAATTTTAAAGTTTTGAGTATTTGTGATTACCTAAATTAGCTACACTCGCCGCATATGCTAGAAGCACTCAGTCATGCTGATCAATAACTGCTACCTGGTTATTTATTGGAATTAAATTTCATCCCAAATAATCATTAGCAAATTAGCCCATTGGACAGAGCAAGAACGACACGCAATACAGGGTAGAATGAAATTCACACAGAGCTAGCAGGAAATTGCAATTGATCTTGTAAGTAACACTTCTTAAGAAAAAGTGTACGATACATTATCGTGTTAAAAATTATGAATTAACATGAATTAAACTCTCGTGAAGCATGATTATGGAGGAGGATTTCTGGAAAAAAAAGAAAGGCTTCATCCATAAAGTACGTCACGCTAAAATCAGCCAAAATTTACCCCCCTCCCCCCCTTTGTCACACTTTTCCTATACTTACAACACTCAATGTCACACTTCCCTTCCCTACTAACCCCGAGTAGGCCGCGGGTAATCGGCTCCCCTCCCACTAACATTTACACACAAGATCCTCTGTAATTATTAAGACAAATGTAATTACAAAAGCCGACTCGGTCCTAACCAGGTCCCAGTACCGAAAAGGACCTAATAAAAATAATTTTATGAAAAAAAAAAATGTCACACTTGCTCAGACCCCCCTCCCCCCCTAGAGCGTGACATACTTTATGGATGACGCCAAAGTATAAAACTGAAAAATGTGAGAAAATCACAACGATTAATTTGATTTATGATCTGATTAAGATCAAATTCAGTTGTGTTGGTTTCTTGTTTTTGATTTTTTTGTTTGTCAATCATTTCGAAATCTTGGAAGACGATGCAGCTGTGTCCACATGTATCAGAAAAATATGTTTTTGTTTTTGAAATTAAATGTATCAGAATTGAAAAAAATATCAATTATTCAGATGAAACTGGCTCACAATATAAAAAATCGGTTTTATATGATCAATCTTTCAAACCGTATGGCAGATTTTGAAGTTTTTGCTGAATGGCACTATTTCGCTACCGCACATGGCAACCCATGAGAATTATTTCATCTACTACAGCCAGCTCTACATTTATTCTTGCTTTAAATAAAAGAAGAAATTAGGAATTAGGAAAAATATGAAATTATATTATTTTCATATTTTTCCTAATGATATGAAAATGATAAAATTATATTGTAAAAACGCTGTAGCATTTGCAAATAAATATTAAAAGTTCAAAATTTACTTAATATGGTTCAAAGACACTGAGATCAGGAAAAACAATGCATTTAAAATTACCCAATAAATAATTCTTAAACAAAAAATAGATTGTTCAAGGGATTAATTATCTCAAAATCGTATAAAAAAATAAAAATAATTCATCATACAGAACACCAGGTAGTAATTATTGATCAACGCGCCCAAGTGCTTCTAGCAGATGCGGCGAGTGTAGCTAATTTAGGTAATCTCAAATACTCAAAACTTTAAAATTCGATATCTCTGGAACGAAACATATTCCTTTCTGTCGATAAGTGATTCTTATGTAAAATTGGCCGGGGAATACGATGGCGAGATTTAAAAATTTAAAAAATAAATAGGGCTGTTTTGAGATACGGCCATTTAAAGTTTTCAATTGCGCAATACAGGTAGAAAACATATTTTAATCTAAATTTTGATCACGGAAATGGATTCTACGTCCGATCTCCTTCAAAATTGAGTCTAAGACCGACCCTCTAATGGTACGTTCGTTTGAAGAGCCGGTGCGGCACTGAGTGCCGCACTCGTCGAGTGCCAGTTTTGGTTCAAACGAACGGTTCAGTTTTGCTCTGAGTTTTTATGCTTGTGTGCGTGCTGGGGGTTTTGTTTTGGTTTTAAAAACGTCAGTTTAAATTGAATCGTTGCGAATTTAACATCGAGCTAGAGATAAGTATCAAAAGCAATTATATTTTTATCCTATTAAAATTGTGCATTTTTTTAACTCAGGTTAGGTCAGAGTAGGCCATTCACCGTTCTACAACATCTTGGCCACAAGATCCGGCGCTCGATCCGGCGCCATTGGTTCTGAAAACAACGATTTCTTCTTCAGTGGCAAACGTTCGTTTTTGCCGGAGTCGATCACGGTCAACCTACCAAGCCGGTGTGGATCACAAGCGGAGGCGATTATTGGTGGCCGCTCGTTGCGGGAACAATGTCATCGTGTGGAAGAATCCCTCACCAACAGAACCTCTTAACTCAAACTCAACGACGAGTATCTGACGGTGTACCGGGTCGGCAACGACGCACCAACAAACCACTCTCTCAAAAAAGACCATCAATCTGCTCGGATGGTCCAAGGCTTGGGCATTGCTTCTAAAGAAACATACTTACTGCATTTCAACATTAGGAGAAGAAATTAATAGTAAAATATATTACTATTAAAATCATGATTGCATTTGGTAACATTTCAAGTGCTTTCATAAATATTCCTATTTTTTAGCAAATCGGTTTTCAAGTTGATTTCACTTCATAGAAAAAATGTTTTTAGTTTTGTGTTCAATATGGAAGAAGTTTGTGTTGAAGCTTTTTTTTAAATAACAAATAAATTGTATTAAACTTTCAAATATAATTGTTTATAAAATATTTTCATTTGTAAAATAAAATAATAAATTTTAGACGTAATGTTAGACTTTTATGATTATTTAATGAAATTGTTGGATAAGGTAATTGCCAACGAGTTGAAATAACGCTACGGGGGCGAAAGCCCCTTATGGTTAAAGTTCCATTAATAAAATCAACAAACCTTCAATGCTATCCAAAAGAGGGCAAATAAATTCTAAATTATTTTTAAACTTAAAAAAATCGAAGAACTCTTGCAATTCTAAACAATACAGAAATTCTACAAAACTGTAGAATTCAAAAAAATTTATAGTTTCTTAAACTTTAATAATTTCAAAACATCGATAAAAAATCAAAATTCCTAAAATTGCTAACATGAATTTCAAAAAATCATAGATAATTATTTCTAAAATCACTACAATTCCGAAAGTTTTAAAAATGACTTCAGTTTCAATTTTTTTTATTCCTAAAATATCTAAAATACCAAAAACTCGAATTACTAAAATTTCTAATTATCAGAAATTTAAAAATTCTTAAATTTCAGGAATTCCTCCAATTGTAACAAAATCTCTACAATTCCATTAACACTTTTAATTCCAATAAAAACAGAAATTTCTTCTCTTAAATTCCTGAAATATCTTCAATGCCAAAAAAATACCCAGAAATTTTTAAAACTTCAAAAGTTTTCAGAATATTTGAAAATTATAAAATTTCAAAATTTCTCAAATTCTTTTAATCCTAAGATCACTGGAATTCCTAAAACTGTACAAATAACTGATTTTTTTACAATTCCACTCCCAAATTCCAAAATTCTAAAATACATCAATTCCAAAAATACCTCAAATTCCCAAAATTCCTGAAACTTTGTGGAATTTAAAAAAAATCAAAGTTCATCAAACAATTTAAATATTTTTGAATTAAAATATAAATAAAATCATAAAAAATATATCTTTTTCAATGTTTGGAATTTAAGTAGTTTCAGAAGAATTATAGATTTTAGGAATGATAGGAAATTTAGAAATTTAAAGAATAGGTTTAAAAATTCCTGAATTTTTCATGAAATCTCGAATTGTTAGAAAATTTTAGATATGAAGAATTTTAAAAAATCTCGAATCCTTAAATTTTATTTTAAGTTTTATAAATTTAAGGATTTTCTGGAATATCTGAATTATAAAAAATAGGAATTTTAAGATTTCAGAAACACAAAAAAAACTCTAAAAGTCCATAATAGATAAAAAAAACCCAGATTTTTTTTAAATTTTCAAAATCTAAAAACTCTTCAAATTGCTAAAATTTAAAAAAAAAAATTTCAAAATCAAGAAGTTTGAAAATTCTAGAAATTTCTAATTCTGAAATTGCGAAAAAATCGTTCTTGCTTGAATTCCTGAATATCCTATAATCCCTGAATTTCCATCAATTCCTAGAATTCTTACAACTCTTAATTTCCTTACAGTCCAGATTTTTTTTTTTTGAATACTAAAATTCCAGATATCTGCAAATTCTTACATTCTAGAATATTTTAAAACTCCTTAATTTCAAAATCTGTAAAAACTCCGTAAAACTAAAAAAAAACAATAATTTCTAACAGAAATTTGTTTTCGGGAATCCCATAAATTTCTTTTATTTCAGAAAAATCCAAAAACTTCAACATTTCTAAAAATTCCTAGAGTTTTTAAAGTTTTTTTTTTTTCAAATAAAAAAATATATTCAATATTCTTTAAAATAGTACAATTTTCTAGATAAATTTATTTTTATAAATTAAAATAGAATATTATACTTTTTCATGAATATTATTTTTTTTTTACATTTTAAATACAATTTTTTTAAGTCTTTCTGTAATTTTTTTAATTCTATTATTTAGAATTTAAGAATATTAAATATTTCCGGAATTAATTTTTTTAATAACTTTTATCTTTGGATCTTTTATAACCTCCTGTTGTTTCTTCCTTGACTTGATATAAAGTGTTATGCTAACAAGTTGACGTGCCCAATAAAACAACAAATTACAAAAAAAAAATACAAATTATAATAGTTAAGAAATTTCAGAGATTTTAGAAATTTCAGGATTTCAAGGAATATAAAAAAAAACTTAGAGAATTTGAGAAAATCTGTGGAATTAAAAAAAAACAGGAAATTCAGAAACCTTAGAACTTTTGAAATTTCTTGATTGCTTTAATTCTTTCAAAATTTATTCAATTTGAGGAAATTGAGAGTTTTGTTTGTTTCCTAATTAAGGATTATCGAAAGTTTTGGGAATTTGGGTAACTTATTTTTTTTATTTCCCACTTTCTGTTTTAGGAATTATATAAAATTTTGTAAAATTCGGAAATTGAGGAATTTAATAAAAATTAAAAAATCTGGAAAAAAATTAAAAATGTTATAATTTTTTTAAATTTATTTTAATGATTACATTTAAAAACTGTTAATTAACTTTAGGAAATTTTAGGAATTTATATTGTATTGAAATTTCTAGATTTTTTTTAAAATTATTAGTTAACGAATCATTAAGAATTCTAGGAATTTTTAAATTATATTTTTTATGGAAATTTAGAATGTTAAGAGTATATAAGGCTGGCTACTCAAATTGTATTCAAAGCTTTTGTAGAATTTTGTTTCACATTTTTTTCTTTCAAGAGGTTTAGGACTTTAGGAATGTTGAATTTTTTTGGATTGTGTAAATTTTTTTTGCGTTTTTGTAATTTCTAGATAATTTTGGAGTTTTGTGTTTTTTTAAATTCTTGGTCTTTTTAAATGTTTGGATTTTCGTAAATTTATGGAATTTATTAATATTTTTGCCTTGACATTTTTTAATGTTTTGTATTTTCGGCTTTTTTGATCAAATTTTATAATTATAGGTTTGGTTTTGCCATAAATACTACAGAAGACGGACTTGAATACTTCGCTAAATCGAGTTACCTTTGTCCCGGGACCATAATTGGCTGGTTCATCCCGACTGTGTCCACAGCGGGAAAGTCGACTTTACTATCGCAAAGTATTTCAAGTAGCTTGTAGAATATTTTATTTTCTTCATTTTTTTACTGATCTAATATCACACAATACATTTCACAAAATGTTGCACTTTTGGTTTTATTGGTTAACCTGTTCGTTAAAATCGCCGAGAACGTCCGTGATTATCCTTCGATCGTAGCTCCGCACTCGGCCAGCTCGTCAGCATGTTCGCCATCAGGTTCCAGGTTGGTACCAGCATCAAATTTAGCGGCAGTCCCTGCCGTTCAGCATCAACATGCTTTCCAGGTTCCAGTTCGGAGTGTGTCCTGATGGCAACAGCATCATATTCAGCAATAGTCCCTGCAGGATCATCCACTCAGGCATTCCTTCCGGTTCGAAGAGTTGGTAGGCTTGATGATGCCCTTGTACCGTTGACTTTTGTAATCACTGTGCTGTTTGCATTTTTCCGGAAGGAACGATCGAGTGCCTAGCTGCCCTTCTTGCGAATCTTGACCTGTCGTCGTCCGTCCGGAAGAAATCGTTCCCCAAAACGGCATCGCTTGTATTCCTTCTTGACGTACATCGGCAGAACTTGCTTCTATGGGATGGTTTCCTCTTCGAACAAAGCGCTTAGCCACCTGAAAGTAATAATGAAAATTATTAAACAACTCAGAATGTGTATGGTGTGTTGTAAAACTTACCCAAATACAATTATTTTCCGATTTGTCCACCAATCGCGAAGTTTCTCCATGCGAATCATTCCTCGAATCGAAAACTTCAACAAAATCAGCTTGTTTTGAATGAACAGCTGATTTTGATGTTTACAAACATCGTTTGTTGGTGTGCGAGAAACTCGCACGAAACTAGAAAATAATCGAGTGCGGCACTCGCACTTTCAGTTCCAAGATGGCGGTGAAACTCGTGCCGAACTCGAGCGAGTTTCTTCAAAAAAACACTTTGACAGCTCTGAGTGCGGCACTCAGTGCCGAACTAGCCATCAAACGAACGTACCATAAGATTTGCGGTTCCTGAGTTATCGTCGTTTGAAGATAGGGCACGGCGTCTTTTTCAGGGGGGTAGTATTTTTTGAGAAATAGCAAGAAAACTGTCATATACATATGAAAGTGTGGAACATCCCCGTTCATTTGCAGGGCGAACGAAAATCTTTGGTCGGGAAAAATCAAAGTTATCCTCATTTGATGCAAGGAACATTTTTCCTGAAGCACGCAAAGTGATTGAAAATAAGGGAAAAAAGTTATAAAGGTTTTATTGAAAATTTGGGAGATTTTCTGATAAAATTGCACACTCCTTTCCCAAAAACCACAATGTTTTTGATATTCAGATCATTATTTCGATGAATTCTTTTTTGAAAAATGTTTCTGGGCCCATTGAGTATATAAATCACTACAGAAAAGTGTAATTGGTTGGGTTTATGCTCAACTGTAAGCCACTTTTATGAATTTTGGATTTCAACCGAATCAACATATTTTTGTGTGTTTTGGTTATAAAATGTACCGTTTACAGTAAATTTTCACTTTTTTTTTGTGAGTACATGGTCCACATGATATTTTTTGTATCTAATTGAGACATGCAGTGTAAATACAATCACAGGGCTTCTATTTCTATGCCTTTTGTTAATTTGTATTTCCATTTGGGCTATATTATTTGTATTGAAACTACAGAGTTGAACTTGCAATTATTGGTAATAACATAAATATTGCGTAAAAATCATTAAAACGTTTAAATGTATGTAAATCTATAAATTCAATCTCAAATATTTGAGCTTAACATACTAAACAAGTCTGGCATCCAAATTTGAAACAACGAACAATACAACAATTAAATTGAAAATTAAATTAAAAAATACACAAATAATTGATCTTTTTATTCACAGTGGTAGTGCGTGGCCGAATGGTTACGCTGTCCGTTTTGTAAGCGGATGATTCTGGGTTCGATTCCCATTTGCTCCAACCTTCCATCAGATGAGGAAGTAAAACGTCGGTCCCGGCCTTGGTTGTTAGGCCGTCAAGTCATTCCAGGTGTAGGAGTCGTCTCCATGCCATAAGTACAAACAACACACCAAACCAAGCCTACTCCGGTGATTTGATTTGATTTTGATTTACAATATTATCACCTGACCTCAAAATAAGTACGAGATCTCTTGTGAGGTTTAATAAGACTAATACAAATGTGAAAATCTAATGGAAACGGTACATTTTATAACAAAAACAAACAAAAATATGTTGATTCGGTTGAAATCCAAAATTCATAAAAGTGGCTTACAGTTGAGCATAAACCCAACCAATTACACTTTTCTGTAGTGATTTATATACTCAATGGGCCCAGAAACATTTCTCAAAAAAGAATTAATCAAAATAATGATCTGAATATCAAAAACATTGCGGTTTTTGGAAAAGGGGTGTGCAATTTTATCAGAAAATCTCCCAAATTTCCAACAAAACCTTTATAACTTTTTTTCCCTTATTTTCAATCACTTTGCGTGCTTCAGGAAAAATGTTCCTTGCATCATTTCCCATAAGAAATCATATGATCTGAACCATAAATCATGCCCATGTAGACTTATAACAATACTAAATTGAAATAGACGAAATTTCGCCCCATAGGAAAAAAGTTCAAAAACTTCAAATGAGGATAACTTTGATTTTTCCCGACCAAAGATTTTCGTTCGCCCCACAAATGAACGGGGATGTTCCACACTTTCATATGTATATGACAGTTTTCTTGCTATTTCTAAAAAAATACTACCCCCCTGAAAAAGACGCCGTGAGGGGTTTTGCTCAAAAATCGCCAAAAAGTCGATTTTTTGGGAGGGTACAAAAATGGAGGAGGTGGTCCGATTTGGATGAAATTCGGGATTTTTGCATGTTTTGATAGTCTCAACAGCTCTGCCAAATTTGAGCAGAATCGGAGATGGTAATTTTCAAGTGCTGTTCCGCTTCGGGTGGAATGTTCCTAAGAAGCCCAACCGTTTTTTTGAAACGTGGCGCTCTAAAATTGGTTCCCGTTCCGGAGTCATGATTTTTTGAAAAATGTAGTTTTTGCGTTTCAAAAAGTCATTTCAAAAATCATATCTAGGATTTTGTTGATAAATGTTTTGATTCTTTTGATATTTGACGTAAAATATGCTGAAATATCAGGAAAAAATTCAGCTTTAGGCTCTTTGATCTCGAGACCTGAGAACAGCAAATGAGCAATTCTCCACCAAACCCGGAAATGGATTTTACGTACAGTTTTTGATTTGGCTCAATTTTGTGGGGCCTTCCCTATGACCAAAGAAGTAACGTTGTGTAATTGGTTCACCCATAAAAGTCTCTGTACATTTTTGGCAGCTGTTCATACAAAAATTGAGAATTCAAGGAATTTTTTGTTTGATTTGGTGTCTTCGGCAAAGTTGTAGGTATTAATAAGGATTATTTTTTAAAATAGGTACACGGAAAAAATGTGATAAAATCGGTTATGCAATTTCAGAGATGTGAAATTATAAAAAAAAACGTGTTTCTAATACCAAATTTGAACCGAATCAGAGCACTTTTGATTTGTATCCTACTGGCGCTATAAAGCTGTTAATTGTTAGAATAATAATGTTGTTATTTTAGAATTTTGGGAAGATCATTTTCAATGCAAATATCCTGGATCACCGTTGACTCCTTACAACATGGGTTACACCAAGGAATGTTCAACTTCAGATACCTTGAAAGGAATGTCCCTGGATTTTGAAGATCAATTGCAGTTCGTTAGTGATGCAGTGATGTCCTTTGGATACGCCTTCAAGTAAAATGTTTTTTTTCTGTCGACACCTATTTAAAAAATAAATGTTGCATTTTAATCCAATTGTATGTATACATTCGTATTTTTAACACCTAAACATCCAAGCTCGAGAAAAAGGGGGAATTTGTATGGAAATTCCCCCTTTTTTCGAGTTTGGGAGTTCATGTGTACACTCAAACCCCGATGGTTTGACACCAACTGTTGTCAAACGAAAGGGGTCACTTTTTTGTTTGACACCCGTGTAAAAGGGAGTTCACCAAACCAAACGATTGTTGTGATAGTGTGCGTGAGCGCTGTGTAAAAAGTGACAGTTCGTCACTTTTTAGTTTGACTTTGACCAACCAACGGGGTACATACTAAAATAGTGTCAAACGAAAAAGTGACCAACCACCGGGGGTTGAGTGTATAGGCAAAAAACTGTTGAGCTGGGATTTCGGTAAACGATGAATTCGTATGTTTTCATTGCGCTTTGAGCACAAACACATTGTGTATGCCCAAAGGAACCATTTTTACCATCCATTCGTCCGTACAAGTATCCATACAAATTTGCAGTGCTCATTCTTGGTACACCCAAAGGAAATATATATATATATATACAGCAATTCCCCACGAAAACAGCATGGAAAAAAACAAAAGTGCTCAGATCGGGCTCAAAATTTTTCTGGGGGTTCCCTGGCCGAAATAATTAGACCCGTATTTTTTTGTTTGGCCATTAGGGTGACCTACGGCGTGTTAGGGTGGTCTGAAAAATGGCCATTTTCGTCGATTTTCGCAAAAACCACTTTTTTCGAAAAATCATAACTCCTCGCCATTTTAACCGATTTCAATTGTCTTATACGCAAATGAAAGGTGATAAGTTGGCCTTTCAAAGAAAAATAAAAAGAAGTTTCAAAAATCTAGCCTAACATATGAAAAGGGCGTATGAAACTTTAAAATGCCGTTTTGACGGTGTCTGGACCAAAGAGCCTATGTCTGGAAATATTTTTATCGGATTCCCCGGACATTTTTACATAATATACTAAAAAATAGGAAAAGTTCATTAACAGGATTCCGAGATATGATTTTTTGAAAATAAAATCCGTGTTTTTTGACGCGCCGCGCGCAAAAACCGGAGAATGACGAAATTGGCAAAAAAACAACTTTTTTCACTAAAACTGCGATAACTTTAAAATTTCAGCGCTGACCTATAGATGTTTGGGTACCAAAAGTTGCGTCTTTTAATTACAAAAATTTTGGTACCCAAACATCTATAGGTCATCGCTGAAATTTTAAAGTTATCGCAGTTTTAGTGAAAAAAGTTGATTTTTTGCCAATTTTGTCATTCTCCGGTTTTTGCGCGCGGCGCGTCAAAAACACGGATTTTATTTTCAAAAATCATATCTCGGAATCCTGTTAATGAACTCCTCCTATTTTTAGTATATTATGTAAAAATGTCCGGGAATCCGATAAAAATATTTCCAGACATAGGCTCTTTGGTCCAGACACCGTCAAAACGGCATTTTAAAGTTTCATACGCCCTTTTCATATGTTAGGCTAGATTTTTGAAACTTCTTATTATTTTTCTTTGAAAGGCCAACTTATCACCTTTCATTTGCGTATAAGACAATTGAAATCGGTTTAAATGGCGAGGAGTTATGATTTTTCGAAAAAAGTGGTTTTTGCGAAAATCGACGAAAATGGCCATTTTTCAGACCACCCTAACACGCCGTAGGTCACCCTAATGGTCAAACAAAAAAATACGGGTCTAATTATTTCGGCCAGGGAACCCCCAGAAAAATTTTGAGCCCGATCCGAGCACTTTTGTTTTTTTCCATGGAATTATATATATATATATATATATATATATATATATATATATATATATATATATATATATATATATATATATATATATATATATATATATATAAAATCTGCAACAGTCGATTCGCTGCAGAAAAGGTTACATTATATAACAGTTTTTTCAGCAAACAAACATTTCAGCGATCTGCAGTTTTCACCAACACATATAATGCTGGCGCGTCCCCGAGCAACACTTCAGAGAGAAGAATATGTTGGTGCTCTGCCCATCACAATTCATGAAGCGCCCATGGGGTGGTGGTAGCGTGTCGGATCAGCAAACAAGAAGTTGATGGTTCAATCCTCGTTCTGTTAAGATTTTTGCAATACAATCAATCAGCCGTCGGTAATATCGATAATTGTCGGTAACGGACAAAAATGTCATATCCCTATATAGCAAAAAATGCATGAGGACTGATTTCATGCAGATTCTGACATGCCGCCATGCATCACATTCATGCGACCACCGTTTGGGTGTAGTTTCATCTCAAGAGTCCGTGGTCTAATGTTTAATTTTTATTTTAGCTCAAAATCATTTAGCACTCGTCAGAAGACTACCCTTATTAAAGATGTTTTTGTTAATAGGACCTTATTAAATAAAACTCACGCCTGGAAACTATTTTTTTTTAACATGGTTTTGACATTTTGCAGACATGGTTTATCCCAATTCGGCGCGATACAGACGATGAACTGTATGACCTTCTTGGGATGGGTGTGGTGTCATACATCATTCGGCGTAAGAAAGTGCAATCCAAATAACCGCAACCTTCGAGCCACAAGTGCTCCGCAGAAGCAGAGTAAATGTGCCGGGCTTTCCAGCCCGAGCAGACGGAAATAACTTGGGAATAACATTTTTTGATATTTGAAAATACTAGGCCAATAACATTTTATGTTATTTATAACAGGATTTGTTATTCGTCGTTATGATTTTTTTGTTATTGGATTGTTATTGTAATAACAGACTTATAACATTTTTAGGTATTCTTCGAACAAATCTTTGTTATTATTTTTTGTTATTTTAACAACTAATCCGATCATCCCAATAACGTTTGTAGTTATTCTTCCATAACAAAAAATGTTATTCCAAACTTGTTTTGGCTTTCAGCCAATATCAGACCAATAACAAATTTTGTTATGATAACATAAACTGTTATTCAACTCTTATGCTAAAATTGATTTTTCAAGAAGATTCCATAACACTTTCTGTTATTTTAACAGTATTTGTTATTGAAATGGCATGAATTTTGTTATTACCGTCTGCCCGGGAGCTCAGTTAAACAAAAATGACAAAGGTTGTTAGGCCACATGCCGATTTTGTGCGGATGATATCTAGCAGGACAATGTCCTTTTAGAAGCCCTGCGAGTGTTCGTAATTCCCTGCGGTTTAAGCCAAAAAGTTTCTTGGCAATTGAAGGACTTGGAGTGATAAAAGTTTTAGCTTGTCTCAATCCACGCATCTCGCCCCAGATTTAAGCGATTTGCGATTGTCCCCAATTTGTTATTTCTTGCTTCACGGCACTTTTTGAGATTCCACGGAACGGCTCGGGATCCACGAAGATGTTTGATGAACCTTGTCTGGCAAGTTCATCAGCCATTTCGTTGCCTTCAATGCCACAGTGCCCTGGTACATAAAACAACATGACTCCCCGGGCAGACGGTAATAACAAAATTTATGACATTTCAATAACAAATTTTGTTAAAATAACATAAACTGTTATTGAATATTCTTTATAATATTTTCTGGAAGAAAAAATAATAACACTTTTTGTTATTTTAACAATAATTGTCATTGGGATGGTATTCAATTGGGAATGTGGAATAAGATAATAATAACAGTTTAAGTAAGTTATGTGTTTCCATTTAATTCCATAATAACAGGAACTGTTATTGGTTTGATATTCCATTGGAAATGTGAAATAAGATGATAATAACAGTTTAAGTTATGTTTTTCCATTTTATTGCACAATAACAAGAACTGTTATTGGTTTGATATTCCATTGGAAATGAGAAATAAGACGATAATAACAGTGTGAGTTATGTTCAAAAAAAAATCCAGTGCCGTTGGGCAAGGCCAATCGCATCTCCTACATCAATAGTTTGTGGTTGCATCCAGTTTTGGTCATACATTTTGAATAATAATTGGATTGAAAAAAAAAGTTATACAATTGTTTAAACAAAAACTGTTGATATCTGGACTTTTGTCTGGACACCTTATGTCAATGTCCATGGGAGTAAGCGGGGTACACTCAATGTTTACATTTCTCGAGTTTTTTTTGATTAGGTCCTATAAACATATGAAAGACAATGGTTTATTGGTCCTTTTCAAAAAAAACTCTGGATTTGTTTATAGAACCAAATAAAACAAGTCTGCATAACATCAAAAATCAACAGCCCAACTGAATTTGATCCCGATCAGAAATTATTGATTATAAGTGTTGATAATTTTGAGGTCGAATGACCCAAAAACAAAATTGTAAATTGCGAAAAGAAATGTTTTTAAACTAAAACTTCGAAAAGAAACGAGAAAGTGTAAAGAAAAAAGCAGATTAATATTAAGTACCGTAATCTGGGGTGAATCGGGACTACAGTCTGAATAGGGACAGCAGTTTTTAGAGCACTTAAAGCTTTTAAATTTGGAAATGGATGTACACATTTTGTTGGCCTGAGTCTGTTCTAACCGAAACCAACCAGAAAAATCTAAATACTGTGCTCCAACATGGTTAAAATTGCTTGCCCAATTCGCCCCATGTGTCCCGATTGACACCAGTTTACGGTATAATTTCTTTATTCAGCAACCCTTGAATTATTTGTAGTGTGTGTGAAGGTGCGGCTAGCTCTGGTTGTCTCGATGACAGCAGAGTTGAGCCGGTTCGTTTCGCGGTGCCTGTCCGTCGGGACGCATTTTTTTTTCGCGTTCCTTTTTCGTCGATCGTCGTCGGTGTGTATTTCGGGTGAGTTCGTGCGTGTGTGTGTGTGTGAAGGTGCGGCAAGCTCTAGTTGTCACGATGACAGCAGAGCTGAGCCAGTTCGTTTCGCGGTGCCTGTCCGTCGGGACGCATTTTTTCTTTTTCGCGTTCCGTTTTCGTCGATCGTCGTCGGTGTGTATATCGGGTGAGTTCGTGCGTGTGTGTGTGTGAAGGTGCGGCTAGCTCTAGTTGTCACGATGACAGCAGAGCTGAGCCGGTTCGTTTCGCGGTGCCTGTCCGTCGGGACGCATTGTTTTTTTCGCGTTCCGTTTTCGTCGATCGTCGTCGGTGTGTATTTCGGGTGAGTTCGTGCGTGTGTGTGTGAAGGTGCGGCTAGCTCTAGTTGTCACGATGACAGCAGAGCTGAGCCGGTTCGTTTCGCGGTGCCTGTCCGTCGGGACGCATTTTTTTTTTCGCGTTCCGTTTTCGTCGATCGTCGTCGGTGTGTATATCGGGTGAGTTCGTGCGTGTGTGTGTGTGTGAATGTGCGGCTAGCTCTAGTTGTCACGATGACAGCAGAGCTGAGCCGGTTCGTTTCGCGGTGCCTGTCCGTCGGAACGCATTTTTTTCTTTTTCGCGTTCCTTTTTCGTCGATCGTCGTCGGTGTGTATGTCGGGTGAGTTCGTGCGTGTGTGTGTGTGTGTGTGTGTGAAGGTGCGGCTAGCTCTAGTTGTCTCGATGACAGCAGAGCTGAGCCGGTTCGTTTCGCGGTGCCTGTCCGTCGGGACGCAATTTTTTTTTTTCGCGTTCCGTTTTCGTCGATCGTCGTCGGTGTGTATATCGGGTGAGTTCGTGCGTGTGTGTGTGTGTGTGAAGGTGCGGCTAGCTCTAGTTGTCACGATGACAGCAGAGCTGAGCCGGTTCGTTTCGCGGTGCCTGTCCGTCGGGACGCATTTTTTCTTTTTCGCGTTCCTTTTTCGTCGATCGTCGTCGGTGTGTATGTCGGGTGAGTTCGTGCGTGTGTGTGTGTGTGTGAAGGTGCGGCTAGCTCTAGTTGTCACGATGACAGCAGAGTTGAGCCGGTTCGTTTCGCGGTGCCTGTCCGTCGGGACGCATTTTTTTTCGCGTTCCTTTTTCGTCGATCGTCGTCGGTGTGTATTTCGAGTGAGTTCGTGCGTGTGTGTGTGTGTGAAGGTGCGGCTAGCTCTAGTTGTCACGATGACAGCAGAGCTGAGCCGGTTCGTTTCGCGGTGCCTGTCCGTCGGGACGCATTTTTTCTTTTTCGCGTTCCGTTTTCGTCGAACGTCGTCGGTGTGTATATCGGGTGAGTTCGTGCGTGTGTGTGTGTGTGAAGGTGCGGCTAGCTCTAGTTGTCACGATGACAGCAGAGCTGAGCCGGTTCGTTTCGCGGTGCCTGTCCGTCGGGACGCATTTTTTTTTTCGCGTTCCGTTTTCGTCGATCGTCGTCGGTGTGTATATCGGGTGAGTTCGTGCGTGTGTGTGTGTGTGTGAAGGTGCGGCTAGCTCTAGTTGTCACGATGACAGCAGAGCTGAGCCGGTTCGTTTCGCGGTACCTGTCCGTCGGGACGCATTTTTTCTTTTTCGCGTTCCTTTTTTGTCGATCGTCGTCGGTGTGTATTTCGGGTGAGTTCGTGCGTGTGTGTGTGTGTGTGTGAAGGTGCGGCTAGCTCTAGTTGTCACGATGACAGCAGAGCTGAGCCGGTTCGTTTCGCGGTGCCTGTCCGTCGGGACGCATTTTTTCTTTTTCGCGTTCCGTTTTCGTCGATCGTCGTCGGTGTGTATATCGGGTGAGTTCGTGCGTGTGTGTGTGAAGGTGCGGCTAGCTCTAGTTGTCACGATGACAGCAGAGCTGATCCAGTTCGTTTCGCGGTGCCTGTCCGTCGGGACGCATTTTTTTTCGCGTTCCGTTTTCGTCCATCGTCGTCGGTGTGTTTTTCTCGTTAGTCTTGTATTCGATACACATCACAGTCGGATTTCTTTTTTCTATGATTTGCAATTGTTTCACGGGAAGATTCTTTTTTAAGTTGCGTTAGCAAAATATAAATTATCATTCAATTCGACCATTCGTTTCCCACGAATCAAGGCGACAAATATTGTTTCAACGCGATTGTTCAAGCCCTTCACATAACATCATAACTCATCAGTCATTAATTAGTCGCTCATCTTATAATAATTTAAAAGTATAAATAGTTTCAGGTCAACTCTACATAAATATGTTACGCTGAGTATCATATTTCACCTTTTAATTACACACAATTATGATTCTATCTTTCCACAGCCGGCTGTCTAAGATTGAATCATTTATGCTAAACTCAACACCAAATAACCGGGAATGGTCTCATCCGCATCATCCGATTGATTGCCTTGAGAATACATAATACATCACCCTATTCAACAAAATTCATTGATTATTGGGCCACATCATCATCCTCTATGATGAATCCTGGCCATTACCCTTTCCCACTAACAAAATCCCAAGTAGAAGTAGTTTTCCGGCACACGCGGGGGTGTGGATATCGTATAGAACCCACCCTTGGTAGCAGCCTGTGCTAACTAACATTCCCGTCCCATCCCCTCGAGATCTACAAACTGACATGGCGGGCGCCGTTGGTGGCCAACGACTGTTTCCTATTCGCACCGGCTCTAGTTTTGACGATCGTGATGTTTTATCTTTCCCGCCCGTGTGGATCAATCGGACCGCGCACTGGACTCCAATCCAGAGGTCGCCGGTTCGAATCCCGCGGCGGGCGCTCTAAAATTCTTTGTGTAAATATGGGTATTCGGCGCCGTCGCTCCGTGCCATACTTTCATACACTTAGGAGCCCAGGGCGGCGAAGTCCTTGTAGATAAAAAGGAAGACACTAGTGGTTGGTACTAGCAATGGTGGCCGACAGCTATAAAGTCAACTTCGTTTTTTCGTCGATGTTTTATCTTTTCAGCGCATTCATGCATGCTGTAGATAAGGGAAACATCATTTGATCGTTGAAGCGTGTGACCAGTTGTGCTGATGGGATATTACGGTCCTGTTCAGCAACGGAGAAGGACAACCATGGGTGGTCTCTCATGCTCATGCTCATGCTCATGCTCAGCAACCCTTGAATTATTTGTATATTTCTATTCAAAAGTACATATCAATAAAATGTGTCAAAAGATTTACAAATAATTGAAAAAGAATCATTATTTTTATTTATTTCTTGTTTAAGAAACGTGTTATTATCATTCGATTGGTTTACATTTTTCTGTTACGTTTACTTCTACGCTAAATCATGTCCACCTCACAACTCTTTCTCAAGTCGGACGATTACCGACCTTTTCTCTTAAGCAGGTTATCGATGAGGTGCGCCAAATAGCCGCGCTCCGAGATGAACTGAATCACGCTGGTCAGCAAGTCCATATCCAGCATCATGTCATGTACTTGCAGATGTCGTGGTGCAGGATGTTAATCAGTTTGTCCCCAAACGACTGGAAGATTTCGATGACCATCTCAATCAGGGCGTGGGACTCGTCCGAAGTTCCGTGCGTCGTCCGGTCAAGCGCCAGCCCAAACTCTTGTCCAACTTCATCCCTCGGCGACTCCCCTCCGCTTGTTCCTTCTCACTGATCCTTGGACCTTTACGGTGGCGGCACAGCGGTGTTGCAGTTGCGCAGGATGACCTCCGAGGTACGAATGTTGAAGCACAGTGAGTAGAGCAGGCCGTATGCGTTGTCGACGAAGCCTTCGTGGGCGGGGGGGAACGTCTTGCTGGATTTGGATTTCGCCGCAATTCAGGATCGCCTCCTCGATCTGCAACTCCGGCCACCAATCCCCTGACACTCATCCAGCTCGTCCTCCTGTTGCTGGAACTCGCTCAATCAAAATCAAACAATTCACGAATCCCTGCCGGATCTCATTCGTAATCCGTTTGTTCTGTGCAAACAGTCTCAATATCTGCCGGTTCACGTTTGGTTGGCGCATGTTCGCAGTTGAAGGGCGGTAAGATTTACCCAGGGCGGCCCGCGTTTGGACAAGTTCGGCTTTCAGGGCGATCGGGACGGACCAGCTGATGAGACCGACGAGTGGTGCCCAGATCGGGTGTTTGCTGAGGGCAACACGTTCCACTTCGTCGTAGGTGGCAAACGGACAGGGACAATGCGCGTTGATAGTTGGCGGCCACTTCCATCGGTCCCAAAACTCGAGGGGCAGTACGCATGAGATCGTTGGGCGTAGAGTTTCTCCAGCCCCTGAATAGCTGCGTCCCAAAGGTCTCAATAAACTTCCCATCGCGAACTATCGGCAACGGCTTGACCACGTCCTCACCATCCTCCCGCCGCTGAATCCACTGTTATCCGTACACCAACACCCGCTCTAGGCTGAAACAGTTCCTTCAACGATGCCACCAGCGACTTCAGCCCAATTATATCACACTTGGCGGCAGTGCAAAAGAGTCAGCAACGTTTTCTCCCGCTGCAAACACAACATGTTGTTAAGAAAAAATGTTTTTTCCTTAAGAAATGAAAAATTACCTGGAAAATAAGCTGATTTTAAACAAAAAATTATAAGCGGCCGAGCGCAAATTTTCATTGTGGCCTTTGTTTTGATGTTGTTGACTGACAGCTGTTGAGCGGTTCACGCCGTTCACGCTAAACCGAGTCCAACAGTTTGTGTATGAAAACTAGAGACCCTGAATCTCGCCCTGAGTAGTTTTGCACTGCATTTTGGGTAATTTTTTGAGTAAATTTTATGTTGTACTGATTCTGATTTTAGAGTGTCGGGTTTGTTTACCTCAAGCCGGGTGGTGCAGATTACAGATTGTCAAGGGAAACAGATTGGCCAATGTTTGACAGATCCAAACGCGCTGGACGCCAACCGCCCTTTTTACTCCCACAATGTAACTGAAAATAGCACATTGCGTTTTAATTTTCGCACCTCCTTATTGCAATTTTTTGATTCATAATAATTAACAATAATAAAATTACAAATAAAACTCGATAATAGAAATAATCAAGAAATAATACTAATTGATATTCGAGATTTCAATCAACATTGAAAACTTTTAAGTTTAATTTTTGCATTACGGTGTTCGTGAACGGCTCGCGCGTTACGCGAGTCGCGAACGTCTCCTCCTGCTTGGATGAGCTGTCAAATTAAATGTTGCATCGTTTTGTTGTGGTCTTGTTCGTTGTGACTCGCGAATGACGGGGTCTATTTTTCGGCTTGTTTTCGGTATTTATAAATGTTTCGCGATTCATAAAGTTGGTGCAAGTGTCCACAGGATTGTAGGAATGTAAACAAACAGGGGGAGATAAGAAGATTGCGATTGGGAAGTCATAAAAGTAGTTTGTTGTTCGTCGCGTGTGTGATTGTTTGCGGATTACCCGAAGATTTGACTGGCAGCAAAATTGTGGTCAAAATTGCCGCAGACGGAAGCGCTGGACACCTGCCCCGGCGCCCTACAGAAGTTTTTCGCCCTGTGTTGCAACAACCCAAAGCTGGAGGCGGAAGTTGCAGCAGTCCACCACTGGATCATGAAGGGTTTCGCCGAGATGAACCTGCCGAGGACATGCCACACAGCTTTCAGGTGATCATCCAGGAAGAGAGCTTCTAGTGTTAAAGGTAAGTTCCGGTAGACTTGTGTTTAAATATAGCAAAACAATGCAAAAGCGCCATCGTGGGTTTTTAAACATGGTAGAGGATGTTTACATCTGGCATAAAAGGGATACACTCTTTGTTTACAAACCCATTACGGCTCTTTTGCATAGTTTTGCTAGAAAAATATTCAATTTCTTTTTGTCGTGGGTGCTTTAATTAAAAGTCTCTTGAGCAACATTTGCAATTTTGAAAGCTTCTTAGAAGCATTTCAACAGCGAGAGGAATTTTGGAAATTCTCAATTTACAGGTAATTGATTAACTAAACTCGAGATGTTAATTGGTAGAGGAGGAGGACGAATGTTGTTTGTTTATTTGTACATGTAGCCTGATATTAAATATTATGGCAAAATAGTTCCTGCTGTCAAAATGCTTTAAAATTATAATATTTTTAAAATGTTACTCCTTTAGTTTCATTTTAAACAAAAATCTTTCGAAGTTCAGTACAATTGAATGGCAATGTAATTCCGATAAGTACTTTCTTTTAAAATAGATAGGAAACAGCACATTTGTGATACTAAAAAGTACTTTAGAGTATATTTTGCCTAAATCTCAAATTAAGAAATGCTTGATGTGCTCGTTACTACAATCGTTAAAGTTTTATATTTCAAGCAAAACATTGTAAATGGGGCATTGGGGATTTGTATACAAGCAGTCTATCTTGCTCATTATTTATGTAAACATCTACTGGCATGAGCAGGATACATTGTGTGTTTACACATCCACAATGGCTCATTTACATTGTTTTACTTGTTTTTAATACCCGCGTTACTTTTTTCAAAAGGACGCAGCAGTAATTTGCCATCAAAGCCGATTCGATCTGTTTACGTTAACCAAACATAAAAAAAAATCGGATTGTTTAGCTTCAAGTCTTACAACTGCTCTGAACGCAAAAGATTAAAAGTTTCTTGAGTCTTTTAGAAAACATCTGCGAGAATTTAGATAATTTCTAAAAAATTTAATTGTTTAATTGTTTTTTTTTAAGAATAATGATTTTTTCTTTTTTTCTTTTTCAGACTAGTGATCATCGGAACAATATGCATCACATTTAGTCAGTTTTTTTTGTGGCGATAAATATCACCGGCTCGACTTGTTTCAGATAAGTGCCTTAGTTTTTTCACGATAGAATAAGACACTTTGTGATAATTATCTATATTTTCAGAAAGGAGTAGCCAGAGAGAATGCATAATCAGCCAAACATGTAAAGCCGACTAAAGTGACCTGAATCTTAAGTTTGGTAATTTCTTATCAAATGTCTGGTGAGTCAATCTAGTTACAACTTTCAAAGAATAAAATACAGTTAGATTTCTGTTATTTTTCTGTTACAAAATTCTGCATGGGGTGATAAAATAATAACACTTTTTGTTATGCAATCAATCCATATAAATAACAGTTTTTGGTATTTGGGTGCTCCCCATCAATCGCACAGAATAACTAACCTTGTTATTCTATTGTTCTGGCTTCTATGTTATTAGTATGTTATTGCAATAACGGAGCAATAACAATTTCAGTTATTTTTCGAACAAATCTTTGTTATTGAAATTTGTTATTTTAACAACTAATCCGATCATCCCAATAACGAATTTTGATCTTCTCACAATATCAAAATCTGACCTTCCCAAGTTATTTCCGTCTGCTCGGGAACCTGCAGTTGCCATAACTCCTCTGTACTAGTCAGGGCTGCAGAGTCGGGTACCTCCAAGCGACTTTGAATCCATACTTTGAAGACAACTCCGACACTGGATGCAGGATATGACGTCAACGACGACTTTAGCTCTCCAAAAATACCCGACTTCACAGATTCCGACTCCAAGTAAAAGTTGCTGAAAATTAGATGAATCCGATGCAGTCTCCGAGGTCACACTCCAGCTCGAACTTCAACGTCAGCTCCGACTTCCTGGCTCTGTGAAAATAATAACAGTTTTTGTTATTCACACTTCAAAAATTCTCAATAAATAAATCAATTCCGTTAGGGAATATAACAAAAAAAAAATCCCTTAGGGGGTATATCAAATAATTAAAAAAATCAACTTTCAAAATTTCAACTTTTTAGAATAATTTTAGCTTAAGGACCCCATTTTATGGCCAAAATAATGACCCCGACGAAATTGGTCAAAATTATCCCATAGTTCTAACCATTTTAAACTAAGTCCTTTAGGGGGTATATCGAATAATTAAAAAAATCAACTTTCAAAATTTCAACTTTTTAGAATAATTTTAGCTTAAGGACCCCATTTTATGGCCAAAATAAT